>NC_143530.1:36314960-36605749 GCF_031878675.1 Megascapheus bottae
AACAAAGCTAGAAGTGATGCTGTGGCTCAAATGGTAGAACCCTAGCCTTGAGGAAGCTTAAGGACAGTACTCAGTCCCTGCGTTCAAGCTCCAGCACTGGCAAAAAAAAGGGGGGGGGGGGGAAGAATTCAAAGGGAATTGATAGACAAAAGCTATTGTTTTATTGTGTGTGTAAATTTACATTCATGTCAAAAGCACCATATATCTGGCTTCTAAGGTAATTTAAAATACAGCAATATGTTGCGGTACACTCTGTGGGAATGTTAAGCAGGGAAGTATTTTTCAGGCCAAACTGACTTGGCTCAGTTTATTTTGAAATTTACTGTTTGCACCTGCCCTTTCTCGAATGGTGTGTTAAATACTTTTATGAGTGAAACCAAGGTCCTCTTTGAAGTTTTCTTTCCTGGTAGAATGAGGCTGGCTACATAGGTCTCTGCAGGAACTCAAATCTTTATCTGCATACACACACACTGGCACTGCTGTCTTGAGGGCCAAGCAGGAAGGGAGCAGAGCGCATATATGGGACTTACCTCTTGAGTTTTGTGGAGTAAAAACTTTGGCAGAGGTATTTTTGGTTTAATTGGTCATGAGTTGTTTTTTCAGACAGGTTTTGAGTCACTTGAAGGAATGTTATGCTCAGCCCCACTAATTGCTTAAAGCTACTAATAAACACACAAGTACATTGGTTTAAAGAAAATGGCAAGAACTTTATCTGAGACAATTTTTATTACTGTTGAGACCGTTTCCTTTTTCTGTTACCTCGGAGATGAGATTGTGGGGATATCACTTCCACTTCCATGCAAATCAGGGTCTAGCATGCTTTGTAGTTGCCATGGTACCGCTGGGTACCAGTTTCTTCCTGCCTGATTCTTTCAAGGCTCTCTCCTTAGTCTTTAAATATGAGTGTGTGTCACGTGCTTTTCACTTCCTAGTCTTTATCCACCCACAGTGGGCAAATCTAAACATCATCATGATCTCTTTTGGTAGAATTTGGCCACACTGAAAATTTTTTGTTTTTAATCAATCTCTGATTCTATCGTGATCAAATTAAGAGCCCATGGATGGATGCTGAGATGGACAGGACGATGTGGTAGGTTTGTAAGCATTTGGAATCTTGTGGATTGCAAAAGAGGGTGACAGCCATTGGTGTTACTGATGGTTCCACATGTTGGGGGTTCTTTCTTCGGAGTACTCATTGATGGTGGTATTGGACCTGGCTGCTTAGCACAATTGACAGCAGTACACAGTGTTTAGACTAAAGCTGGGAAAAGAGGGCTTTGTGCTACTCTAACCTCACACTTTCCCTGCTTCTTCCCTCCCTGTGATTTTGTGGTTGGTAGGGGATTGGCTGGAGAGGAAAGCAGCAACCCAGAGGTGATTTATTTCCAGGTTAGAGTTTGGCTCATTTGAACCATTGGAAATTTTAAGAGGAAATCATAATAAGTGGTGTTTTTATCTCTCCCCTTCCCTACCTTTGGAAAAGGTAAATATCAGGCAAGGCTGCTTTCTCCTTTGTTTTAGGCTCAGTGGCTTTCACTTGCAAAGATAGAATCATCTAGAGTGTAATCCACAGAAAAGCCTTAGATCTATCCTGATACATAAAGCTCATTTGATAGAATTGGTTTAAGGCATCCTGCTCACTAGTTGATTTTCTTGGATGTGTTTGAAAGAGTGGAGGGATTGGGGGTGGACGCTGTTACCTGGGTTGTGCCTACTTAATGTTCTAGTTTTCAGAATATGGCCCTTAGTCTTAGAACTGATGGGGCAGTCCTTGTTTATCTTTATATCCCCAGGCAGTGCCTGACAGAGGATCTCATAGGGGATAGGGGATAAATATTTTTTTAAATATTTTTGGAAATAAATGCTTTTTCTACTCTTTTTATTGTATTTTATTGTTGAAGTGATATATAAGAGGGGTTAGATTTATGTTCATCAGGTAGTGGGTATATTACTTCGTTAACATTGATACCCCTTCCCATATTTTTCTCCCACTTACCTTCCTTTCTGAAAATACACAAATTTTAAGAGATGTTAAAAAAAAAAGTGAAAAGAAATGTTTGTAAGGAGTCTTTTTTTCCTTTTGCCAGTCCTGGGGTTTGAACTCTGGGCCTCGGCTCTGTCCCTGAGCTTCTTTTGCTCACAGCTACTGTGCTACCACTTGAGCCACAGCACCACTTCAGGCCTTTTCTGAGTAGTTCATTGGACATAAGAATCTCACAAATTTTTCTGCCTGGGCTGGCTTTGAATTGTTATCCTCAGATCTTAGCATGAGCCACCAGCGTCTGGGCAGCTTGGAATCATATTTCTGAAGCAAACCTGTTTAGTCTCAATCTTTTTTACTATGTCATAGTGAGAAGGGCTGTGTGTGTATGTTCTTGTGTGACTGTATGAGTGTGAGAGATCTTATCGTGTGTGTGTGCACACACGTACACATGCCCACACAAGTGTATAGTAATGTATAATGCGTTCCTTTGTTCCTTGGAAGATCGCTGATTAGGATATAAGCAAGTAGTTTGTTAGCTAAGTCTAGAGTCCTGAGAGTAAAGGTGCAATCAGCAGATTGCCAGTCACCATCCTTAATGCCAAGAAAAGTTCTGTCCTGTGTTCCTCCTTCCCATGGCATTGACTTAAGGGATAGTTCCAGTTTTCTGGTCTTGTTTTGAGTCCATGATAATATTCTTTTGTTTTGGTGATAAATATATCTGACATTTTAGTTGTTTCTTTTTTTTTTTTCCCCTTTTTTTGCGGGGCAGGGGGCAGTCCTGGGGCTTGAACTCAAGGGCTGGGCATTGTCCTTGAGCTTTCTCAAAGCTATTGCTCTACCACTTGAGACACAGTACCACTTCCAGCCTTTTCTGTGTATGTGGTTCTGAGGAATTGTGAACCCAGGGCTTTGTGCTAGCCAAGTACTTTACCACACTCTGGGCCAGCCCCCCTCCTCACCTTTTTAAAAATAGCATACCTTAATTGCGTAAGGGGAGTTTCATTGTGACAGTTTGGTATACCATATAACATATCAAACTCAATTCTCTTTTTCCATTACTTTTTTGTCACCCTCTTAAAATTCTGACAGTTCTCATTTTCTTACTTGTTTTCAGTCATTCATATTAACTACTTTGTCCATATTCCCCATTTCCAGTAACTATACACCTTTGTGCTAGTTGTCTTTCCTGCCTCCAGACAGAGCCTGTACATGGTTTAGAGGTAAATGATCTAGCTTTGGCTTATTTGTACTATGGAGTTGAGCTACAAAATTTCTATGAATCTTGACTATCGTATATAATCAATAATTAAATTTTATTTATGTAGAAACAATCTCAATGCTAATATCTGTCAATCATAGTTAAAAAGTAGGAAGAAGGAAAACAAAAGCCTTGTCCTGTTATAGTTGGTTTCACATTAGGTGTTGAAATAAATGAAGGCATTTTATTTGCAGTACTATTCTGTTGAATATATAATAGTGTAATAGCTAGGTATTATACTGAGTCAGATTCATTGTGGATATGGATGGTATGATTTACAGGTTCACAAAAGAAGTATTGGTCAACTCTGAAGACAGGTGTTGCATTGCCAACTTCATGGTGTGTGTGTGTGTGTGTGTGTGTGTGTGTGTGTGTGTGTGTGTGTGTATTTTCTAGGGCTTGAACTCTGGGCCTGAACATGGTCCCTGAGCATTTATGTTCAAGGCTAGTACTTTACCACTTGGGCCACACAGCCCTATTTCCAGCTTTTTTTTTTTTTTTTACTAGTTAATTGGAGATTAGAGTCACATGAATTTTTCTGTGTGGGCTAACTTATATAAGTGTCATCTTCAAATCTGAGCCTCTTGAGTAGCTAGTATTATAGGTATGAGCCATTGGCACCAGACCCCGTAAAGCAGTTTTTCATAAGTATAAAATAAGACTACTTTCATTAGTGCCTATATTTTTAGGAGTGGTTGACTTTCTAAGGAATTTGTTCTGGGCCAAAGCCCACTTAAACTGCTGAAAAACTCTGAGTGTTGTGACAACTTCATGGACACACACATATGACTCAGGCTGATCTAAGGGTTATTTGTGGTCAATATGAGGTATTCGTTGGCTTCCACATTTTAAAAAATTGTTCTTCTGACTTGGAACTGTGTTGGATGACATTCTCATAGTTTCTAAATATATGTTGTTTTCAAAGTCATTTTTTTTCCTAGAACACAGCTACAAATTTGTTCAGCCTATTATTTAGTACCTCACAAACATGTTTGCATTCATTGTGACAGGCTGCAGATTTGGTATGTTGCAGCTTGTTCAGGAAAATACCTGTGTGAAATGGACTGGCAGTTGGCCTTTTTGGAGCTTGTAGTTATTCCTTTTTGTAGGGATTAGAACTACCTACCCCATGATTTCTCTCTTAATGTTTCTGGTGCTTCCAGCAGTCTAGCCTTATTAACAGTGCTGGTTTGAATATTGGCCTTAAAGGTCACCTTGACCATGAGATCCTATCATTCCATAGATAAGAAACCTGTGGATTAGGGAGGACAGAGGGTCTATGACTAGAGAGTTGTAGTAATGCTTCCGATGAAACTAGAATACTGATGTTTTGCATCAGCAGAAATCCTTATGTATACTAAAAGATGCCACTTCTTCCAAGCTGTTAAAAAGGTTAAGGAAAGACTAAGGCAAGTTCTGGTTAACCTCTGCTTCACATCTTGAAGAACTGTACCAGTAGACACATTCAAGGTGTTTCATAGTTAAAACACCTTCCAAGTACTTACAGTCATGTTTTATTTTACTGTTGTCGTCCCCCCCTCCCCCCATCCCCATGGCATAAACAAGTGCTCTTAGGTGTTTCTCAAATTTTCTTAGTGATGATGATGGGGTATAAAAACTTGTGTCCTGATTTGGAGACCTGCTGTTTGTTCCCTGGCTCTCAGCATTACAAAGATGTAAACACAGGACTCAAAGCATGATTACCATGCTTTCCTGTCTGGTGTACACTGCACATGATCCACTTGTGTTAGGCTTTCCGGTAGGTAGTTTGGGTAATAGGTGCAGGCCACTGAGCCTAGCATTGTGAAGAAGTGGGGCAGAAATGCCCAGGCTGGCCTCAAAGTATTATCTCAACAATCTGGTCTTCCAAGTAGCTAGGATTATTTACAAGTATGAAGTACTCATGCCCTACTCTCTCTGCTTTGCTCTTAGATACTTATAAATGAAAATGAGAAGTACACACTTTTAAAATAGAATTTAGTATACAAGAATAGTTTTTGCAATGTCTAGTTTTCCCTTTCAGTGAAAGCAATTAAAGAAAATGGTAGAGAAGACATATTTGGACAGAAGTAAAGTAGCTTGTTATGTTCTTTTTCTCTGTGTAGTATGGTAGAATAAATGTGATTGCTAACAATTGTATATTTCAAAACAGTGGAGAAAATTTTGAATATTCCTATTATAAAGAAATGTGATAAGTTTTTGACTTGGTAGATGTGGACTTATCATGAATCTGATTGTATGTATTAAATGCACTCTGTGCAGATTTTGAAGTGTCAGTCTGTATGTCATAAATACATATAATTGCCATGTGAATTTAAAATATACTAAAGTGTACAAACATTACAGGTATCTGTTTAGATATTGATCCACGGATTTCTCTGAAGAAGTTTGTAGACCTTTCAACTAGGAACTAGTATGTGGTAGTCCCCATAGGCTAGCAGTGACTAAAGGTATGCTTAAACTAACAGATCTCAAGAATATTAACCTATTTACAAAGACTACATGTGCTGAATGGTGACATAGAGGGGTGTGTGTGTGTGTGTGTGTGTGTGTTGCTAAAAGCTACTTAAAGTAGTCAAGCTTCTGTTTATTTCTGTCATACTTCTATGTGTGATTATAGCAAACACAATGGTTATCTCAAACATAATCTGTATCAGCCACTGGAGGGCATGTTAAACTCCTGCCTTAGCTGGGCCCTTGTGGTTCATGCCTGTAATCCTAGTTATACAGGAGGCTGAGTTCTGAGCATGGAGGTTTGAAGGTAGCCCTGGTAGAAAAGTTAGACTTCGTTTTCAATTAATCATTGTAAAAGCTGGACTGGAAGTATGGCTTAAGTGATAGAGTCCCCTCTAAACAAAAAAACTAAGCAAGCATATGAGACTAGTTCAGGCCTTAGTATTAGTGAGTGTGTGCATGGCTGTGCATAAATACAGGAAAGAAAGGTGTGAAGGAGAGTTGGGATTGAACAGCTCAGCTTGATCCAACCCCTAGAGCTTTTGATGCAGCAGGCAGCCTTGGATCCTGTACTTAGTAAATTCCCAAAGGATTCTTAGAGTATTAGTTGGAGAATCACCCTTTGATAATCATTACTCTTAAGAACTAAAGGTTATATCTCATGTAAGCCCTGAGGAATAAATAACAAGTAATCAATATCCATTCTCTGTCTAGTGGACAGTGGTTATCTCTGTGGTTAAGACTGCTTGGGGCCCTGTTACCTCCACCACCTTTTGGAGATGCCTTTTCTTTGTGCCCTACCAGATCTTTCCTTCCTTGCATTGCTCATTTGCTTTATGAAGAAACAGAAGAGTAATGTCTTTCCTTCCCTTGTGTTGCATTGGAAAATATTTATGTTGTTGGCAGCCAAACCTTTCCAGCCCCCCTTTTCTTTTTCGTGTGAATTTTGTTCAGTAAATGCTGAAGTGCCAAACTGCTTAAGAGCATGACATCTGAGGGGGGAGGATTTTGCTTGCCGTTTAAACATCTCTTGGATAGCTTTTGATTTTTCTGTTTCTAACATTATTCCTAACTTTTTTGCTTTTAACATTATTTCTAGCCCTTATAGATTTAGGTAATATGGGACCTTGCCCATTTCTTTTCTTGTACTTTAATTTTTTTTTTAAGTCTTAGTTTTTCCTTATCCCTCATCATTGTGTTTTCGTATGTATCTGTTACTGGACTGTATGTCTGCGTTCATGTGGCAGGGGTAGAGTGGGACCGAGAATCTTTATTTATGTTTATACCTATGCACTTACTCTTTGCTTGCTTTCACACGTTTCAACTTGCACAGCCTTAATTTAATTTATGCCCAGTGGGGAAATGTGTCCTTAAAACATACACACCTCTCTAAGTCTGTCTCCACCTTTCACGGTGTTCATAACAGCTTGTTTGCTACGAAGCAAGTTTTGTTGTAGATCATACAGGAGAGATGACACTAAATAACACTATAGCTACCTCCCAGTGCACAGCATTCATGCTTCTAGTCATGTTTGCAGTGGCAGGCAATTTCATATACCTATCAGCATTTTCTTAGTGACCTATGTTCTAATATGGAAATTTTTATTTTTAGCCTATATAGCTATTAAGGGATGTGGGAGTATTGTTCAATGCATGTTGCACGAAGACTGTAGAAGCCAGTTCTCTGGAGGAACTGATGGTGAAGGGTGCTTTCAGAAATTTTTTTTGTAGGTGCATATAAGGTCAGCTCTGATCTATGTTTATTTTAACCACTGGGAAGTGTGGAAGGGAATGTGTTGATTTATCATTGTCATGACAACAGAGGCTCTTCCCTCCCCAGAGCACAACAGGAAAGAAACTCATTCATCCACCCAAGTGAGAGCCTCAGAATTCCATTATGTGATTCCTTGGATTGTTAATTCAAGTATTTTGATAGAAGGTTATTGTCCCTTCTCCAGCAGCAGTCTGTAGTAGCTTAATCCTACTCAAGTCAACAAAAATACTTCTCTAGCTGCTGTTTTTTGGATCTCTCAGGAGGAGATGAGAAGCTTCTTAAGTATATATACACCAGTACTTTTTCGACTTCCTATCTGGAACCTACGAAGATTGTACCAACCTGTGTTGCAACATTAGCTTGCAGGGGTCTCTATAACACATAACTTTTATTTTTAAGCTTTGTATTTAATAAAGTTTGGGGTTGTTTTAATGAAAATATGGTTAAAAGTTCTACTAAATAAAAAAGCTTTAATTCTGACTTGTTTATTTACCCAACTACTCATTTTATTTTTGAGGTGGGATCTTGCTGTATTGTATTGTGCAGGTTGCCCTTGAGTTCTTGAGTCCCAAGGATCTTCCTGCCTAGCTAGTTTCCTTCCTTCCTTCCTTCCTTCCTTCCTTCCTTCCTTCCTTCCTTCCTTCCTTCCTTCCTTCCTTCCTCCCTCCCTCCCTCCCTCCCTCCCTCCCTCCCTCCCTCCCTCCCTCCCTCCCTCCCTCCCTCCCTCCCTCCCTGCAAATAAGTTCTTTTCAATTATTAATATATTTGGTTAATATATTCATATATTCATATGCTGCTTTCAGTGATTTTTTTTTTACCAATGTTAGTCTTGGTATTATTGAATGTTTTGAGAGTTAGTTTTCTCTTTTGAAGGTATTTTCAAGCTTGGTTTTTGTTTATTTAAACACGTTAGTCCACGTTGTGGACTAACTTGCTCTCAGTTTGTTTCCTGCTGGGTTTTGCTCATGGTACTTTAAGTGTCCTTGGTAGACAGTGAATTGTTCAAATTTCCCCTGAATGAGGTGGTGTATCTGGAAGATTCATTTGAGGCCTGAGATGAAGGAACTGTTTTTGCAGAGGATTTAGGTTTTCTTTTCCCAGGTGCCTTTAGGGCATTTGTGAAATTAAATTCAGGGTTCAAGATCTGATTTTTGGATCCTGTATCCTAGAAAGGCCAGGCTATTTATTTCACAATTGCTCAGACAAGATACCTAGTCCTTGGGGGAAAATATTAGCTTAATGTAAAAGGGATAGTAGGCTCTACATTAGGAGTTGTTTTCTCACCCTTCCAATTTGGGAATCTTAAGTTGAAATTTGTTTGAGGTAGAAGTGCAAAAATAGCAGGAATCCTCCATGTATATTTCTGAGTTGTAGCTTTCTTTGTATTTTACCTCCAGAATTTTAAAATCATTTTCCTTCTTGCTATTTTTTCGAGCTGTTGAATGTCTTGCTCTTTAGAATTCTGCTGCATTTCACCACTTTTTGTGGCTTTTGGTCCCTGCCATCCCGCTGCAATGCCTCCTTGGAGAACTGTGGAATTAGAAAACGTTGCAGTCTTTTCCACTGCGTTGTTGTTAAGTCCAGGTGGCATGGGCTACAGGTTAGATGTTGTTTCCTATCGTATACATATAAATTAATATTTTTTTGTTTTTATATTCACTTTAAAATGGATTCAGTTCACAGGAAAGTGAAATTCTAGTGCATATCCCTCTGTCTGGTGCCGTTTGATTCTTCACCTGATGGATGTCATGCTTTCTGCTGTTACTGTTCCATAGGGTATGTGGCTTTGAGAGCTTAAAGATGAATGCAGCACTCCAGGCCTAGAATAACCTTGATGCATACATACCATTGCCTTGCCTGTCACCTGACTTCTTTATTGTTGAGCTAGTCAGTTCAGACTTTTTTACCCAAGGCTGAGTGTGAGGTCTGTTAATAGCTCTGGGAAAGATATTTTAGAAGTTTAGGCTAGGGATATTTGTGACCTCTCTTTCTAGTAAGTTCTCTTGCAGGGAATGAGTTCCCTCACAGATTTCTGACCTAGAGGGCATTTGCTACAGGAGCTGGCAGGGATCGGCAGCTGACTCTTGGCTCAACCTAAGTAATTTTATGTTGTCATGCTGTAATTGGATTAAGACACATTTCATGAAGTCCCAAGGCTCCATGTCAAGGATACATGTATGTTTTTGTGTATTCCTCAGGATCCCTTTTCTCTTCATCCCCGTTGTACTGTGGAATCATGGCTGGCCTCAGTCTTTAAAATGTGCTTCTTAGCAAAGTGATAGAGCAAGAAAGCTCTGTTGAGCAAGGCCTTCAGTTACCCCCCTCCCAAAATTGTTCAGTAGTCTTTTTGCTGAAATCATAATATGAATTTGAATTTGCTCCTCTGCCATTTACTTATTTTTGTCTGTGATTTAAATTCACAATATTTGTTACTTACTGATTCTGTCATTGTTTTATTATTTCCACCTGAAGTTTGTAGATTATTTAATAGTTTTTTTTTTTTCAGATTCACTTTAAAATGAATTCAGTTCATTTCTGGGTTTTATAATTCCAGAAGTGAAGGGTCATGGGAATCAAGAGCAAGAAACAATGGCTTAACCTGGTGGTACCTTAAATCCCAAGAATGCCACCCTGGGTTGGAAATATGACCTTAGGGGTATGAATGTTAGTCTTGAGCAAAAGAATCTCAGGGATAGCGCCCAGACCCTGAGTTCAAGCCCTAGGACTGACAAAGGAAAAAAAAAGAAAGAAAAGGGGAAAAAAAGAATGCCATCCTAGTGTTTTCTCCTTTTAAAGTCATATAACATAGAAAGGGAACACCTTAAAAAATAAGTGTGAAGCAGATTGTTATCTCTCCCTCCATCCACTTTATATTTTCATTCCCAAAAGGACTGGATGAAGCCTGAGAATTGTAAAGTACATCAACGTTAAGGAGAAAAGAAACCTTCCACGCCTTAAAGGTCTTACGTGGATCTGAAAATCACAGGAACAAAAGACAGATTAGCAAGAAGAAAAAATTGAGTTCTCAAAAGTGTTACCAGTAGACCAGTTGGAACTACCATTTTGATAGGCAATGGGGAGGGGCAGCATTTTTGGGAGAAGAAATAGGTGGGGGAGGGTACAAGAAAGTCCCCCCCCCCCCCGAAAAATGACTTCCTCACATATAAATGGGCTTTGGGGAGGTGTATGGATTTTGATGGCTTTGTGCCAGTGTCTGTTATGGCACCCATTTTATGTTCCCATTGTGTATCTTTACTTCTGTTCTTTCATGTTTACTGAGGCTTGTTCTCGCTAGACAGGCTCTCTACTACTTCAGCCATACTCTCGTGTGTGTGTGTGTGTGTGTGTGTGTGTGTGTGTGTGTGTGTGTGTGTGTGTGTACATGAGTAAGACTGGCTTATTCTGATGCTGGGTCTAGTGACTGCAATGCTAGAGATGACAATCTAGCAAAGTGTAGTTTATTCTATACTCTTTTAGATATGAGCTAGGAGAATACTTTTGTAACCCCCATAGATCTCCCACAATCAGTCATGTCTTGGTGCCTCTGTGCAACTTAACTATAGTCTTGGATGTTAGAGCAGAAAAGTTTAAGTGTCCAGCTGGAAATAATCTCTTACTAGGCTCATTTACAAATTGCTGGAAATGGAGCAATCGCCACTCTTCTTGAGGCTGATGTATGGCCTGGAGTGTGGACTTTGGCAGCCTATTGACACAGTTAAAGATGGATGCTTCCCAGATCAAAGGAAGACCATTATGGCATGTTTAGACTGGTGGAAATGAAGAGAGTCATTATAAAAGAGAATAGTTAAGTACTGTCCTTTCCATTGCCTACATCTTTATGAGCATGATTCTGCATTTGCCCATTTGCTGGCACAACATTCCGAGAAGCCAGCAGTGAGAAAGAATGTACTTACTGTTAATCAGTGACTTACAAACTAGAGAAGTACGTCATTTATTTATTTCCATGGTTGCTCAGCATATCATTGTTTCATTCCAGTTTTCACAATGTGACAATTTTTACTTAAGTCTCTCACTTCCTCTTTTCATTGTGGTTCCCACCACCTCCACAGTGTTCTCATTTGTTCATTTGAAGCTGTTTATTCTAGTTATGAGTGGGTGATAGATCCGGGGAGAATGTACTGCAGAGAGAATCGAGTAAGTGGCTAGGAAACGTCACAGAAGGTAATTTCTTAACCCTACATATTGAAAGGACTCATTGAAACTAGCTTTTAAGCTAAGGGTAAAAGGTAAAAATTTGGAAGTTAGCAATTACAGTTTCTAACTAAGAAATGTTACTGATAAGTCTTCTATTAGAGGTTTATTAGTCAGTAGAATAGATCCCTCTCTTCTTCCTTGCTCAAACCCTAAGCATTTAGATTTTATTAGGATCATGTATAGCTTTGATTCTTTCCATTTCCTTGACTATTTCTTTGACTGTTTTCTCCATTTCTTTATCTCTCTTCCCTCCCTCAGAAGAAATGCCCAGTAAGAGAGTCTGTAGAAGAGACCTCAGTTAGGCATGTGGTTGTAGCCTTCTTTGGAGAGAGTTTAAGATGGGCTGAAGAGGCTGAATTTGTGCTTTTACATTTCTGTCTGGCAAGGAAAACTAAGGATTAATTGAAGTACTTAGTTGAATAGGATGTCTCTCAGCTTTTCATTTGCTAGAAGCACACATAATTTCTTTCGCCTAGAAGTTTGATCTTTTCTGAGGATATTTTCTGTAACCAAATAAGTATTGAAAATTGTCACGGAGTTTAAATAAGTTTAAACACAAAAGTGTTACTTTCACTGGGAGAATGGGCTTATTGATTTATTTGTTTTTTATTTGTCAGTCCTGGGACTTGAACTCAGGGCCTAGGCACTGCTTAGGCTTTCTCAAGGCTAGTGCTCTACCACTTGAGCCATAGCACCATTTCTGGCCTTTTCTGTGTATGTAGTACTGAGGAATTAAAGTCAGTGCTTCATGTATGGTAGGCACACACCCTACCACTACTAGGCCAAGCTCTTCCGAGTCTGTTTGTGTTCTCTCTCTCTCCCCCTCTTCCCCCCCCCCCCCCCCCCCGTGCTTCCTCCCTCCCTCCCCCCCTCCTTTTTTTTTGACAAGTTCTCCCTACATAACTTGCCAGGCTTTTTTGTCTATTTCCTGAGTGCTGGGATTACAGAACTGTGCCTCTACACCCAAAAGGATGGCTTGCTTATATCTCCAGTTTCATGACTAGCTTTATCCTAGTCCTTGTAGAGTCCATGTCACAACAAGAACATCCTATCTCCTTTACAGAGATACCTGGATTATCTTAGCAGCAATAGTTTTGTAGCTTTAGTAGGCTTTATTCATTAAATGGCTGTATACATGTTAGACAAAGAATGACTCATCTGTTAGAGGAGTTATTTTGTGATGGGAGGTCAAGCAATGGTACCATCTACAAGGCATTTTTACCAGAATCCTATTGAGGACTCATTGAAACCATATGTAATTAGGGTGGACCCCATGTTGGTCCTGAAGATAATTGCTTCAAATCTACTGTTACTGTCCACAAGTGTGACTTTCTTGTTTGTTTACAGTAGTCCCTCCTGAACTGTTATCCCTTTGGTGATTTCAGTTATCTGTGTCGCACTCCCCCCATTGAAAAATTATGAATATATAACTCAAGAATTTGAAAGTATACTATCTTCTTTGAGTAGTATTATGAAATCTCTTTGTGTTCGAAATCTCTTTGTCTTCTGCTGTTTCATATCAGTTGTATGAGTCGTCCTTGTCCAGTGTACGCTTTCTGCTCATGAGCAGTAGTCATCTTACTGTGTGGCATGCTGTTTCAGGATCTGCATTCCGGCAGTCCTTACTGAATTCAGTAATGGCATCCCCTAAACAAGAGGTGCTGACAATTTGGATCTGCCAAGGAGAAGCAGTAAAGTGCATCTTTTCGGTGAAAAGATGGACAGCTTTGATTTAAGAAGAAACAGAAAAAGTGTGCTGAAACAGTAAAGGAAGGAAAACACCCCCATAAATATGAAAGGTTCTGTCCTACTGTGGTTCATGGACAGGTGAGGACTGTCCGTGAGCATTGTACATGGGATCAGGCAGAGGTCCTAATGTATAGCCTGCCATGTCTAGTGGATCCTACCGGAGATAGAATATTGTGACTGGGCCTTTCCTCACCCAGTCTTCATACCCTCATTCTCACTCAGTTGGATTTAGGTTTCTGTTTTCTTGCCTAAAATATATTAACCACCCTGTGCAAGCTTTAACCTTGGTAACAACAGTTGAACATTAGAGGATATTCTTATATCCTTTAGAAAAGAAATCTTTGCAAATTGATTCAGTGTCATCCACATTTTGAAATGTTATGATTTCCATAGTTTTTATTTACATTCTCATGCTACTTATGGATGTCTGAGAAATGACATTGCAGCTTCCAGTGACATGGATCCCTGTTGGAGATACAAGCTGCCCCATCTCCAGTGAGTTCCGGTTTTCCGGAAAGTGCCATTGCTCTGAAGTCACAGTCAGAAGGAGATTTGTTGTCCTACCAGTGAGTGATTATTGTGAGAAAAGGCTTCTTTTCTGTCAAAATTGCTAAAAAGTTCCTGCCTGGCCCCTTGGCTTGATTCCTTTTGATTATTCTGTCCAGACAGTGTCAGCAAGTAAAGAAGGAGGAAATGCTTTAGGATAAGGAAGGATGTTTCACATGTAAGGCTTTATAGTATCTGGTTGTTCCAAAATGGGCTAAAGTTGTATTTCAAATTGTTCAAAAAAGTAGCAGAGGGTATGAATATGGTTTGAGATTGCTTGAATACTCTTAATCTTACATGATCATTTACTGGTTATTTTATGTAAATACATCTTCAGACCACCCTGTTGTGAGCTGATAATGAACCTGAGCTGGGCCAATGCAGCACTGGGGCAGGGCCCGGTGTGTTAGGGCTAAAAAGCAGCCTTTCTGCTCTTGTTTACCACCTGTTGAGTGGTGGCTCATCCTTCTGCAGAAGTACTTTGTCTTGTGGAGTTCCTTTTGAGTTGAAGTCCTTATTCCTATATAATACCTCAACATTTCGAGCCATTTCTAATATTTGTGACCACACATTCTCATTTTAAGGCAATTGTACTATCCTAGAATGCTCAGGAGGGGAGAAAGCATGCAAATTGTTGTGAATCCTTTGAGGCAGAACAGCATCTGGCTGGTAAATGGCTTACATGGTACAGCATAGTTTGAAAAATTACAAATTGTTATTCTGGTTATTAGGTAATGTCTGTCAGAATGCCTCTATGGATACTTCAGGTTTATTTCTGGCACTTTGCAACATTGCTTTCGTTCTCTTCTTTTCTTGGCACTAAAATCACCTTTTTAAAGGACATATTGGAGAACAATCTTATATACTTTAGCTGTAGACTTAGGTTTTGATATTTCGAAAAGCTGTGTTTATGATTTTCTATGCAAGCCTAGAACTTTAGCCCTGTATTAGAACACAATCGCATTCATGTTATTACTTTCTGTAAACAGAGGCTGGCTTATTATCTAGTACCAGGTTGCTCATATAGGTCCCCAAAATTGGCCAATGGCAGGAATTGTTTATCTTAATTCAGAATTCCTTTCTCTTTGGATTATTCTAGAGCTGGAATCTGAAGATTGTCTGTTGCCATCTATTGGTGCTTGCTAGCCACTGCATGAGATTTTTTTTTTTTTTTAAACTGTCAGGCGAGATTGGCATTTCGTTTTTCTTTTCTTTGCCAGTCCTGGGGCTTGAACTAAGGCCTGGGCACTGTCCCTGAGCTTCTTTTGTTTAAGGCAAGCACTCTATCACTTGAGCCACAGCACCACTGCTGGCCTTGTCTGTTGTTGTGTTACTGAGGAATTGAGCCCGGGGCTTCATGCATGCACTCTACCACTAACCCACATTCCCAGCCTGGCATTCCTTCTCCATTTACCTTTGAAAAGAGATTATTATGAAGATGAATTTCAAGGCTTGAGAGGAAGAGGATAAAATATTTAAACATTTCTTTTCCTTGCCTTGACTAGCTGATATTGTCTTTTGTGCTTTGGTCTTCTTGTACTACAGATGGGAGCCAGGGTTTTGCTCATCCTAAGAAAGTACTCATTACTGAACCCTGTTTCCTGCCCATGAGTGGGTTTTAGAATTCCATCACAACTGCATTGAGAAAGTTATGGTGGGAACTTTCAATGGGACTTACATTCAGTCATGCTTTTAGAAACCTACTAAATGAATGGTGTTTCCTCATGTTTTTCTTTTTTCTTGAAACGTGAGCCTTTCTTTGTATGGTCCAACTATTCTTTTTGCCAAGAGATGGCTGCTAGGAATTTTTTCTTGCGGGTAGGAGGGGGTTGAGTTTTTTAAGGGCAGTTTTTAGCTTGCTTTGGAGTAACCTAAAGTCAAAATTGTCCTAAAAATGATAGCTTAAAAACTAAATTGACAGTCTCACGTTCAGAATGAGTGGTAAGGCAAATTAACATTTTAACTGGCACCTCTGGGCCTTTAAAACTGAATGTAGTTTGGATAATTTGCTCATATGTTGTACTTAAAATAATAAAGTAAGATTTCTTTGGTCAGATCCTGTTGAAATTCTTAAGATGTGTTGTTCTTTAGACTCTAGTTATTCTTTTGACTCCATGTGTTGTTCTTTTGACTCTAGTTATCTTTATTACTTGCCTTTACATTAGGATTCAGTTTTTGCTCACACTGCCAAAGAATTGACTGTATGTTGAAGGGAACATTTGCAACTCTTAGCTCCTGGGTTCTGGGTTGGATCCTTGATAAGAATGAAGTTTAGCTGCCTGGAGATTTTAGGACATGGAGCTTTAGCTTTGGCTAGATGGTAAACTAAAACTGGCATTGATATAACTGACACATATAGGTGACGTTGGTGACTGACAGAACAAAGGGGCTTTGTTGCCACTTTAATTGTTGATTAATGACGATTCAGCTCCAGTGTGACATGGTTGCTTTCTAGAACACAAAAGAACTCAATGTCAAATGTTTCCTTGATCATGACATTCATGATTTCCAGGCAATCTTGGTTCTTTGACATTCCAGGATGCCACGTAAGATTTCTGGTAACAATTGAATAATTTCGTTAATTGAATCCAAAGCTGTATTACCTTTCATATCATTTGTGTGGGTTGTCACCACCTAACCTGAGATTTATAAGCATCAAAGAATGTTTAACTTGAAGGAAGTTGTTTCTCCTCTATGTATTTAATATTGTTATTCTCTGCCCCTCCTCCATCTGCATATTGTTGATTGAACACAGGACCTTACATGTAATAGGCAAGTGTTCCACCCCTTGAGCTACTCCATAGCTCTTTTTGTTTTTGTTTCTCAGACAGGGTTTTGGTATGTTTTTGCCCAGCCTTTCCTTAAACTTAATGGTCTTCTGGTCTCTGATAACTCCAAATAGCTAGGATTACAGATATATACCTATGCATAGCTCTTAACATTACAGCTTTTTATGTTCTTTTCTCCTTCCTTTTTCCTAATTCTTTCCCCAAATAAAAGAGAAGGAAAGCTCACTTTTCTCCTTGATGTCTTTGTTTTGAGCTCTAAAACATTAGCAAGTAGTGACATCTTCCAAAGACAGGGTAGTATGTTTAAGTTGATCTTGTATCACTGCCTTCTTGGGTCAGCTTCTTGATGAGCAGTGCTGATGACTGTGTTTACAAGTGGTTAGCATAGTGATCCTTAGGATGCCTGTGTTCTGAAGACAGGTAGTGTGTTATTTCTCATTGGGAGGATTCAGTGTGAGGAAATAAACTATGTTGCTAACATTTAAGAAAAGTATAGTATGACTGGGGTTTTGTCATCTTTCTAAAAATGTATTCTTCCTGCTTCTTGGCCTTTTAAAATGCTAGGCAGAATTCCTATCTCAAATCTAAAAGTTATTATCACCAGTAGTTAAAAAATTGATGTTAGCCGCAGAGGGAGTTTGGAGCATTTGGGTTCTTACTGGGTACTCACACATGATCACTGTTCCTCATCTAGAATCTTGTAAGAATTGTTAGGGGAATTATTAGGTGCATACCTTGTTTTATTGCAGTGGTCAGAGGTCACAGTAGCTTGGAGCTAACCTAACTTAACCTAAACCTTTTTTGTCCTAATTTTAGTAGTTTGAGAGAACCAAGGCCATAGTGCAATAAATAAAAAAAATTGCTCATCCAAATCCCAAGTTTTGTGCTACTGCTTGTCTTTTCCTGGAACCAGTCAAGTCTTGCCAAACTTTTTAAGGATTCAGTAAGAGGGACTCACCAACAGCTAGCTCCTGTAGGCAAAGCCAGCTGAAGCAAACTTTTACTCTGAGTAGCTCTCTGGGTAACTTAAAATTAAGACAAAACACTACAAACATTTAATATCCTGTGTTTTTATAAACAATTTCATCTGTTTAGACATAAAGCAGAAAAAGAGGCCTGTGAAAAGGCATGGCTAGATCTGAAGAAATGTCCCGAAAGCAAGACTTGCCTTCCATACAGCCAAAGTCTCCTCCTGGACGTCCCTTTTTTTGTCTTTGTGTGATGTCCTTGATGCTGATCACAAGCCTGGGAACAGAGTAAGGTGGCCCTCAGAAGGGTTCTGTCTATGGTGGTTATCCTTGTTATGCCCTTGGGGGAGTGAGTTGGTCTCTTGCTGGCCTTTGAGTTCACTTGAGGATGTGTTTATTTTCTCTTTACTATTCAGGATGTTTACAGCCATCCTGTGTGGTTTGCCCACAACTGCACTTGCATTTGAATTTGGTGGGCAGCTTGCCCTGGTAAAGGATAGCCCCTGCCTGCCCCTCCCCCCCAACCTCCGGCGCACACACATGGGCACACTCTTATTTCTTTGAGTAGCTGCCAGGTTTGTAGTGTGTGTGTCTGGGGGTAGAATAGAGTGGGTAATTATTTTGGGGATGGAAACACAGGAAAAATTTTTTTGAATAGGCCTTTCAGCAAGTTGGCAAAGCATCAGGGCCTGCTCCCACATCAGCACAAAGAGCCCAGCCATGCTGGTCATTTTGCATTTGCCAGACACAGTTTCTTAGTTTCTGAATGAACAGAGTGATCCCCCTCCTCCCATTCCTCACCCTTTGTTTAGAATTGGGATGTAATCTAAATAATTGGATTTACCAGCTTACATGTTTAATATTGGAAAATTGAGTTAATAAAATGATGTTTTGGCATGTCCGTCGGTCAACAAGGGACCAGCTGTGTGTTGACTTCAAACTGCTTGGTCGCCCATGCTTCTGCTTTCCTTGCTCAAACCGTGCACATAACACTGTTTGCTTCTTGGGTTGGTAGCTATCTGAAATCCTGCACAGAAGTTGAATTTAACCTGGGAACTGCTGTTTTGGCCACAGTGAGTACTGCCCTAGAGAGTGATGTGCACTCAACAGTATACTGATAAGTGCTACACTGTTGATGGTCTCTAAGAAGGCCAAGAAAAGTGCCACCTAGCTCCCAATGAAGCTTCCAGTTGCATTGCTTAGAGTAGGAAGAGGGGGCATATGAGAATTGTTGTAAAACCAAAGAACTTTATCAGCTAACCTCATGACTTGTTAATTTTGAAAAAATGTATTAATAGCTTCTGTTTTGTTTAGATCTCTAAACCTAGAGCAAAGTACATGCTATCTATCTATCTATCTATCTATCTATCTATCTATCTATCTATCTATCTATCTATCTATGGGGTCAGTCCTGGGGCTTGAACTCTGGGCCTGGGTGCTGTCCCTGAACTCCTATTGCTCAAGGTTGGTGCCATACCATTTGAACCACAGCTCCATTTCTGGTTTTCTGGTGGTTAATTGGAGATAAGAGTCACACCTCCTACCTGGGCTGGCTTCACACAACAGTGTTCAGATTTCCTAAGTGGCAAGGATTACAGGACTGCTGCTTTTTTTTTTTAAATCTGAAATACACTTCTGAGATTTGCTTGGTCTGGACAAGGTGGCACACACCTGCATTTCAAGCCAAGAGCAGTAGGATCATAGTCTGAGAGTGGCTTGGGCAAAAAGCTCAAGATCCTGTTTGAAAAAATAACCTGTACAAAGGTCTGGATGTATGGCGCACATTGCAGAGCACTTATAAGCAAGCACAGGCCATAAGTTCAAACGGCCAAAACAAACAGAATTTGGTTAGATATTTGTTAAGTGATAAAACATTGATTTAGCAGTACTTCTCTGTAACCCCAAAAGAGAAAGGAGAGTTTGGGAGCTTAGTGGAAAATAATGTCACCTTCCATGTACCTTTAGGAGTGGAAGGGGAAGAGGTGGAAGCCCATTTGTCTTCCACAGGGCTCATGTAGTTTGTTCAAGAACGGATAATCTTCCAATGTAGGCTGTGGGCTTGCCTGTATGGTACAAGGCAGTAAATTCCTCCCTGGCCCCCACAGAGTGGCTATGGACTGTTGTGCTGTGTGAGGACAGATGGGATGCAAGTGCAGGTCTTGTGGTTAAAGGGTACCAATACTACAAAGGTGTTGTAGTTCCACATACAGCTCCACATAATCTGACTGTTCGCATGCTGCTGCTGATATGCAAACAGTTCATAATTACTCATTAAGTGATGATGGAAATTGTGACCACACTGGCTGAAAGTTAATTGTTTCTTAATTAAAAACAAACCAGATTCCAGTGTACTATTGGGTAGAGCTTGGCTGGGTTGGTCAGTGCCTTTGTCTGCATCAGAACTGTCATAATTGATAGACTACGTTAGAGTAATCTTGTCTCTCTGAGGAGGTGACTTGAGCAAAGACAGGAATGAAAATGGGTCTGCTAAAAAAAAAAACAAACAGCAGGCCTAGAATGTTCCCTTCTGGCTCCAAGGTCTCTCCTCTCTTTTCACCTGTGCCATTAGAGAACTTGCTAAGACCACTCCAGTCACCAAAATCATTTATCCTATTTATTCATGTATCATATTCTTGTGATTCTTACATTTCGTGTTGATTTTGTCAGTTCTACAACGTGAACTCGGGCTTGGGATGCTATCTCTGAGCTCTTTTGCTCAAGGCTAGTGCTCTACCTGGGCCTTCTGGTGGTTAATTGGAGATTATAGAGTCTCATGGACTTTCCTTCCTGGTCTGGCTTTGAACTGGGATCTTCAGATATATCAGCTTCCTGAGTAGCTAGAATTACAGGAATGCAGCATTGTTGTCCTTTTACACACACACACACACACACACACACACACACACACACACACACACACACACACACACACACACACACACACACACACACACACACACACACACACACTGTTATACCAGTAAAGATATGGTTTGAAACTGCACCTATTCCTCTCCATCCCCACCACCAAGCTTTAGCTTTTACTGTTCTGTAAATGAATATTGCCTCATTCATATACCTGTTCTTAATATTCATTTCTCCCTCTACTGGTTACAGTCATTTGATTTAATAGATTTATATTGACTTCTTTGGTGATGATTTATAATTGGTTTCATTGACATAGGGAACTGAGTTCTAGATTTGAGTGCATTTTCTGTAAAGAATCTCAATGAAGAATTAGACAAAAATAATTGCTGTAGTTTGTGTGAGGGACATGAACTGCCAATAGGGCTTTTTCTGTTCCTTACCCAGAGGTGGTAAGACCATTGTGGCTAAACAAGCAGATACTTTGGAGCTCCCATGTCCACCCTTCTCTTGTTATTATCCTGTGTTTCCCCTCACTACCAGGAACCCTGTACTCACCTAACCCCGCATGACTGGACCTGTCTTTGATGGAGCGATGTTTTTGTGGTAATGCATTTTGGCTCTGAGGGTGAAATGGCTCTGAGGGTGACAATTTCTGGGAAATTGTCAATGCCATGACACTGATAGAAGTTGAGTTCTTGCCTGTGGGGTTGGTGGCCATGCACTGCTTTTCCCTTCAAGTCTTTTAGTTCCTGTCTTCTTGTACCCCACCTTTGAATTGGCCTCAAAGTGCCTAGCAGCCCTAGATGCAAATTTAGCACATCTGGAAATTCCCCACATTTCCTTTTGGCCCCTTCTGTCCTTGAATTGTACATAAGCTGCGAACACTTCAAGGATTTGCCTCTCCCATTGTATGAGATCAGCAAAGCAAGGCTGACACCTTTGTAATCCCCGTGGGAGGAAAAGCCATACCACAGACCTATCCTTTGTGGACTGGACACACATAGTTCCTGGTTTCTTCTGGGTCTTACAAATGCTGAATCACTTGGGAGCTTGGCTTTTGTCTGAGGTGTAACACTTTTTAATCCCCCTGATTACCTCTTTGACATGAGTCTCCTTGTCATGAGGCACAAAATGTCTTTTATTCAAGCAGTTGAGGCTCTGGAATTGTGAAATACCTGACTCTGTCTTCTTTGGGGGGAAGGCGGAGGGGGGGTCATTTGCTTTTCATTATGGTTGCTGCAGAGTTTTCTCATGTGTGGTATTTGTTGTTGCTGACTTTTTAGAAAGAGCAGGAAACACTTAACATCCTGTTGACATGTAGGCAGTATTTCCATGAAATTCCTGTGGGACTCCATGTAAATTGTGTCCATTTAGAAAACATTATGAAATCATCCATTTAGAATTTTCAGTTGAATAAAAAATTAGAACAGTTTCATAAATCAGAAACAAAATTTCTTTTGCTTTGAAACAGGCAGTAGGATCATGGTGTTGCAAAAGCAAAGTAATGGGTCTGGTTGCTCTACCTCCCAAGGCACTGCGGTTCGGCCATGGCTTTGTGCAATGAATGAAGGTCCAGCCCAGGAAGCCATGTAGTCTCCTTTTGACCTAGTGTTGATTTGTATTGGGAACAGGATCTGGACAGTGTTCATGCTAGGTCTTTTTTTTTTTTTTTAAATAAATGTATAGTGTGTTCTTATTACTATAATCCAGTTTTACAACTATCTTTTTTTGTTTTTTTGCCAGTCCTGGGCTTGGGCACAGGGCCTGAGCACTGTCCTTGGACTTTCTCAAGGCTAGCACTCTACCACTTGAGCCTCAGCACCATTTCTGGCTTTTTTCTATGTATGTGGTACTGAGGAATTGAACCTGGGTCTTTGTGCATGCTAGGCAGGCACTCTACCACTAGGCCAAACTCCCAGCCCTCATGCTAGGTCTTAGTGGAGGTAGGAGTAGAAGCTAGTTAGCATGGAAGGGAGGGGGAGGTACGATTGTAAAATGCAAGCAAACATTGTTAGTGATAGCATTGTGGTATTCATAATACTGTGCTATTTAATATGGAGGGGAGTAGCTAAAGGATGTATAAAATTAAATTTTAAGCTATTAGGGAGTCAATGGCTCATGCCAGTAATCCTGGCTACTCAGGAGTCTGACATCTGAGGATCAAGGTTCAAAGCCAAGCCTGGACAGGAAAGTCCTTGGCTTAAGTGACAGAACACAAGCCTTGAGTACCCAGGCTCTCTGAGTTCAAGTTCTGATATGACACCCCTTCCCATAAAGCCCCAAAACAATACCACAAAAACAAGATAAGTTTCACAATAAAAGTGGTATGTATATGTTTGCATATAATATTTTTTAAATACGAGGATATTATTTTGTTACTGTGGGGGGATACCAGCAATATATTGCACTTACTGTTATTTTATATAAAGCCTTCTATCAATAATCAAGCAAAGGTAGATGTATCTGTGCTTTACAAGTATACCTGGTTTCTTAATTTCTGTTGGTTTGAGTTAGGTGACATTGCTCTCTCCTGGTATCTAGAAATAATTAGAGATTCTGACAGACTTTTACTGCTATGTACCATGAATATTAGTTCCTCAGCCTGTCTTTGAGCTGGGTAGTGAGAAACAGCACATAACCACATTCTCATTTGTAGACATGCTTACTTTCATTTTACAAGTTTTGTGACTAAAGGAAAAGTATTAGGCAACTACTGAATGTCAGATAAGTTTAATGTCAAGGTATATTATTAATGTACTTATTTGTGGAGAGTGGGAAATTTGCTATTGGCTACAGTCTATTAGCTGGGAGCCGTTAAGAGTTAAAAGTGGTTTGTGAGTTTTCAGGTGAGAAACATCACATTAAGGAAATTTATGTCATGCTCTATGTACACTAAATGAATTTGGTGGGGAAGAGGCCCCTTTCTGAATCCTTATGGAGTGAAGTGGGGCTGTGGCTCAAGGGGTACGGTGGTAGCCTTGAGCTGAAGAGGTCAGGGACAACACCCAGGCCCAGAGTTCAAGTCCCACGACCGATTTAAAAAAACGAAGTCTCACAGTCTTGAACGGTGACTCCTTATGGAGTTTGGGCCTGTTGGCAAAGATTAACCATAATGTGTTGGGTTTGGGGATTTTGGTACACTATGGAAACTACTACTTCTCCCTTCTCCTCCCTTCTCCTCCCTTCTCCTCCCTTCTCTTCCCTTCTCTTCCCTTCTCTTCCCTTCTCTTCCCTTCCCTCCTCTTCCCTCCTCTTCCCTCCTCTTCCCTCCTCTTCCCTCCTCTTCCTCCTCCTCCTTCTCCCTCCTCCCACCTCCTCCTCTCTCCTCCTCTTCCCTCCTCCTCTTTCTCCCTCCTCCTCTTCCTCCCTCCTTCTCTTCCTCCCTCCCTCCCTGCCCCTCTTTCTCCCCTCCAGCATTTTAAATGCATTAATTACTGTAGTTTATTTCTGTGGCATAGTTTGTTTTTATTTTATTTTGTGGGTCATGACCTGGGCCTGGGCAATGTCTCTGAGCTCTTTAGCTCAAGGCTACCGTCCTACCCTTGAGCCAAAGCCCCACTACCCGTTTTCTGGAGGTTAATTGGAGATAAGAGTCTCAGGTCCTTTTGTGCCCAGGCTGGCTTCAAACCTTGATCCACAGATCTCAGCCTCCTGAGTAGCTACATTATAGCCATGAGTCACTATGCCCAGTTCTATGACATAGTTTAGAGAGACTAAAGATGGAAAACATTACTTGATTTGGGTCAGAACACTGGGAATGCACTAGTTTAAGGATAAAAATGGACTGGATGTCAAGCCACCATAAGGAAGGTATTGTATATTTGTGATCGTGTGTGATGAACACACAGAATGCCACATCAATGTGACAGGAAAATTTGCTTTTAACTACATTTTGGGCTGAAACCAAAGTATGAAAGTCTTAGCCCATTGTCATCAAACATTGTGCATCATATATACTCCAATTGAAGGAAAAGCAAGTATATGTGGTAGTGGTGCCTACTTTATAACCATGTATAAAACACAGCTCTTTAACAATATTTATTGTGCTTTAAAGTAGACTTGTGGTTTTGAGAGAATAAGGAATATAGAGTCTCAGGAAGAAAAAGTTTATAAAAGAGATTCCCCCCGCCCTTTTTTTGTTTTATGTGTTATGGTTTTATTGCTGTGTGGGGGCATATGTCCTCCGGTCTCTGATTAATTTACTTTTCATTTTTGTTTGCTTTTGCAGGCCCAGGCTGCAAGCACAAAGGAAGTTTGCTCAATCTCAGCCGAATAGTCCCAGCACAACTCCAGTGAAGATAGTGGAGCCTTTGCTACCCCCGCCAGCTACTCAAATTTCTGACCTCTCTAAAAGGAAGCCTAAGACAGAAGACTTTCTTACTTTTCTCTGCCTTCGAGGTGAGCCTGCACTGTTGAAGGAGCAGCCTAATCACAAGAGAGAGAACTAAGACAGTAGACAGTGATAGATCCTGTCAGATTTCTTACTTGTCAATTCCACAGGCACATTTGAGGAGAGAATTTTTCGTGAGGAGTTATACCAGGAGGAATAACTGTTCAAGCCAGCTGCTTGTTTTCATATATTGTAATAGTTTCATTTGACTTCCATTTAGCCCCTTTGGGCTTAATAATGAGTGGTTACACAGTTTGCTATATTTTCTTTCTCTTTTGTTTACCCTCCTCCACTCCCCCGTTATCGATCTCCCCCCACCCTACACCAGAACTACAACTCAGAGCCTTGTGCACTTGCTCACCTCTGGCACTGTACCTACCACACAAGGCACATCTCTAGTCTAGTTTTTTTTCTGGTTAGTTGGGGATGGAGTCTCCTGGTTTGTTGTATTCTATCTGGTTTTAAACCACTATCCCCTGACTCAGTCTCCTAAATAGCTAGGATTACAAACATGAGCTACTGATACCTGGCTTGTAGCATTAGTTTATTACAGTTTTCCATTTAAAATTCCCATTTGCCACCACACGTATAGTGCTGACCATCTTCCCTCTATCTCCCACCCCTCACTGCTTGGACAGGAGCTATCATTGAGCTCTTTTCGCTCAAGACTAGTGGTCTGCTACTTTGTGCCACAGCACCATTGCTCCATTTCTAGTCTGGTGGTTAATAGATCTCAGATCACAGCCTCCTGAGTACTTAAGATTACAACATAAACTACCAGTGCTTGGCTTCTTGACTCTTCCTTCTCCCCTTTTGTATTTTGGAAATGTTTCACCTGTGCTACATTAAGAAAACTAGCAGAATTTTTCTAGGTATAATACTGAGGATATTTGTCCAAGTGAGTAAACATGAGCCACTAACAATGCAAAGTGATGGCAAAGGTTTGTAAAGAAGGATAGGTTTGGATGTCAATGGAGCCATGTTCCCTAACAGTTGAGGGAGAATAACAAGTTGTCAAGAAGATGGTGATACTTCTTGAGGACATTGAGGGAATGGATGGGAAGGAAGGTTAGGAAACTGTGACCTTAGATAAGTTTAGTTGAGAAAGGTGTAACTGGAAGGAGAGAGTCTTTGCTACTTAATCCTTCCATATAACTTACTTGTATTACATTGTGTTTTTTAATGTACTTAATAAGTACTGAATATTTATTTATAGTAAATACAATCTGTGGCTGGACTGGGGAGAAGAGAGTGTGAAGCTGAGATAGGGTGGTGCCAAGAGTATAAAGGAACTTCTGGGAAGACAGTCTCCAAAGAAGGAATTGAGCAAAGGCATCTTTGAAGGGGTACCCATATCACCATTAGCAAAATAAGTTAGGTCAGTAATTAAAGTTCTGTTATGATGAGACTTTTATTATGACTTTTACAAATTTTTATTGCATTTTGAGCTAGTTTTTTTTTTTTTTTAAAGATACCATGACTTAACTATCTATGTTAGTTACCTCTATGAAAGCAAAATATTTTTGGTTATGGATAGTTGGCTTGAATTGTGCAATAGCAGTCTATCCCTCCAGAAGATCTACTAGTCCTGATTGTGTGTGGGGGAGTTAGAGAGAACCTTGTGTTGAAGGATCTTTGCATATTACTCAAATAAATAAAAAGAAATGATGGCAAGCACCCAACATAGAGGTTTTAGGATCATAGACATTAGTGAATCATCATCTTCATGGCAAAAGCAATGAAAGTCTTAAGTAACTGAAACCTAGGTGTTGTGTATACAGTAATTTTGGAAAAAATATGACTCTTGGGAGTTAATGCACAAGCTTTATGAGTCAGATGATAGATGGTCTTGTAGGTTTTATTTTTAGGTGGTATACAATAAGGACTCTGACTTGACTCTTAACATTTCTCCTATAGGTTTTAAACCTGAGGTATTAATATTGAGAGCCACTCTAACTTCCCAATATATTCTGTATAGGTTTTAGACCTGAGGTATTAATATTGAGAACCACTCTAACTTCCCAATATATTCTGTATAGGTTTTAGACCTGAGGTATTAATATTGAGAACCACTCTAACTTCCCAATATATTCTGTGAGATCTGATCTTTGTAGTACAGATCCACAACAACAGATGATTCATGTCCTTGGAAACTCAATTGGATAGTGTATTTTAATGTGAAATTACAGCTGATTAAAATCTGGCCTTTAAAGTATACAAAGGTTAATAGATACTCCCTTTAATGTGTACTTTATTTTGTATTAAGGGGTTTGGGGAATGGGGCAGGCATTTGGGTCTTGAACTCAGGCCTTGGGCACTGTCCCTAAGCACTTTTGCTCAAGGCTAGTGCTCTACTACTTTGAACTGCTCTACTTCCAGTTTTTGAGTGGTGATAATAGTTGTAATAGTGATAATAGAGGACTTTTCTGCCTGGGCTAGCTTTGAACCATGATCCTCAGATCTCAGCCTCCTGAGTAAATAGAATTACAAGTATGAGCGCACAGTACCCAACTTTAATATACACTTTAATAATTCTCTTAAATTTTATGTTCAGAAAAAGTTAAACTTTTTGTGGGGAGGAGGTAGAGGGAGTTATAAAAATACCTCATTTTTCTTGGGAATACCAATAGAAAAAGAATTAAAATAGCCTCGTTTTCCCAGAGCTGACCATTGTTACCTGTCTTCTTTGTGAGTATTTGCTAATCAAGCCTTTTGTGTGCATATGTAATACTTGGTGGTATATTAATAACTGTTAGTTTTGCAGTAGCACATAAGTACTTGCCTATCATATTTAAGAGTTTACTACTGTTCTGTTTTGTAGCTGTCTCATAATTTCACATTTGTAACCCTTCTATTAACAGCTGATGATGCATATCTTCCAGGCTAAGATTCTGCTTAACATTTTCAGTTCTACATTTTGACTCCTTTTTTGGTACTGATTTCAAATCAATTGTACCCTTCCTGTCAGAGTCCCCAAATCCCATGCTGAACATGAAGAGTGACGGCAGACACTATTGGGGGAAAAGGTGATTTTCTAATAAGCTCATTACAGAAAACCTAGCTGCAGGAATGAGGCTTGATATTGTTTCTGGTTAAGGATTACAGGTCATTCATCTCTGGGCCACAGTTGATCATTTTTAGTAGTTACTGTGCTAGTTTGGAGAGAGCAAGTGGTGGAGTCATGGGAAGGATAATTTCTGGAATTCTGTAAACCTTGCTTGCTTGTCTGTCCCTGATGCTTCAAGAGGCCTGAACTATACCTTTTCCTAGAAATTTCTTAAAAGTGTCTTCAACAAAAATCTTAGGTTGAAGGTACCTATACTGTCAATACTGGGATTACTGCAGACATGTAGACAGATCAGCTAGTCATTCTGGGTTAAAAAGCTTTAGAAATTAAAAGAAAAATGTGTCTGAAGGCACTGAGACCCATCAGCCAAGTTTGGCAAGGCTCTTTGCTTTTCTACTTAATGTCATGCCCTAGAACTGCTCAAGGAAAGCAGGAGGGAATGAACATTGGAGCAGGGCCTGAAGTGTTTGCCTGCCTGCCGTGTATTTATTTTTAAATAACTGCTTTGAAAGGGTCCACATGTCTCTTGCCAGAGGCATAATTAGTATCTTCCTCTAGTATAGGCAGGGAAGGGTGTGTGTGTGTGTGTACGCGAGTGCACGCGCGCTGTGCACAGCGATTCGTACTGTCGTATTTTCTGTCACCAGTCTCGTTATTCTTAATGAGTTCTGTCGTCTTCTCTTTGTTCTGACTATAATTATTAAGAGATTTAAAAGAGCTTAATGCAGCAGAGCAATGGCAGGTTAAATGATTCTCTTATTTACATTTTTCTCTTTATGGGGCACTGCAAACGAGAAGGGATTCCCGAAGGGGCCTCTGAAACATTCATACTAACAACACAGTTCATTCTTAAGTCTATGGCTGTCATAGTTCAATGTCCTAGCTTGGTCCACTGCTGAAGGGGAGGGGGGGGCAGTGAGGCTTGGTGGCGAGGGTTTCTTGTACTAAGCCACACTGTCAGCCATTGTGAAGCAATGCGGTCTTAATTTTGGGACCACTGGCCTTTTGTTTCCACTGTCTTACCAAATCCTCCATGATCTGCTGTCATCCAGTTGCTAATTAATTCAGCTAACCTTTATTGAATCTCCTTTTGTTTTCTAGACACTCAGAAAACAGAGATTAGACACAGGAAAGCAGAATCAGGTGGTAGGTGAAATAGAGACTATGGTTAATAGATGTGCCAGGGTGTCAGATTAGGTAGGGGCCTGGGATGCCCGCAGAAATGAAGGGACTGGGATGTGATCTGGCTTTGGGAGTACATAAGATGTCTTTGGAAGGAGGGTAGGGGCTGGATGGAATTCTGCAGAAGCCTCTGACAGTGCACAGAATGCTGTGGGTTGGGCTGGGGCTATGGTTAGGGTTAGGGTTGGTTACTTGGCTGATCCTTGGTTCACGAAAGGAAGTTAGGATGTACGTTAAAGTCTGCAGTGCTGGGCTCTGTACTGGGCTACTGCTGAGGCTTTTCTAAGAAGACAGTTGAATAGACCTGGTAGGTTAGGAAGATTATCCTGGTAATAGGGAAAAGAGGGTCTTCTTAGGGAGCGCACTGGCTGAAGACTGGTAGATCTTGAGTGATGACTTAAATCCCTTTCAGCTTGAGTTTACTTTCCCATGCAATGGCTATTGCAAAGTACACTGTTGCTGCAGGTAAACAGATGCCAATGATTGCCAGAGGCAGTACCCAAATCCAATTATTTGCTGTTTCCCAATCAGTTTAACGGAGTTAATATTAAGGAGGATTAGATTGGAGATTTCCCTGGGAAAATTTAAAACACCCATGATGATACTCCAGGACAGTGACTGGCCTTATTGGCAAGGGGCACATATATTGATATATCACTGGCCTTAGAAACTGAGACTTGGAAATAGGACAAATGTGAAAGTTTGGAGGTGATTTGGAGGTCACAATGAAAGGGGATTAACCTGCTAGAAAGCAATTAAGTAATCTCCCAATTGCAAGGAATACCATGGTGCTAATAATGAACTTGGTTGAGTAAAATGGGAATCCTTTACATTATCTAAGCTCCTTAGGGAGGAAGGCAAGCTGTCACAGTGGCACACGGCCCTTTTGAGGTCCCTTCTGTGAGGTGTTGCATCTTAATATTTTTGCCTTGTAGAATGGTGAAAGTGAAATTATCCCTACCCTGGGGTTTTTGTGGTCACCTTGCCCTCTGCTTTCTCCAAATCAAAGCAGCCTTTCACTCTTCATAAGCTCCTCTTTTCCCTAGAGTCTCAGTTCTGCTGAGCATGTAATTTGTTTGCTAGGATAGTTTATCAGCTAGTAATGAAGAAATATGAAACCCTGGAATTCTTGAGATCTGAGAAGGAGAAGGATAGATCCCCCTTAATTGCTCTGTGACCTTGATCATTGAAGGGCGCCAAGATGTTGGCAGGGCCCCAGGCCAGCTGTCCACTGACCATCCCTGCTCTCCCATAAGATAGAACAGGCTCTCTTCCCGTCAGGAACTGATAGCCCCAGGTTACTTACACTTCTAAGAATCCTCTTTGGCCGTCACTCTCCTCAGTATTCAGGAGAGGTCCTTAGTATCTCCTGTGCTTTTTGAAATCCACTGCAAAGAATGATGGTGGAGGGGCTGGGAATAGCCTGGTGGTAGAGTGCTTGCCTACTATGCATGAAGCCGCCCTGGGTTTGATTCCTCATTAACACATAAACAGAAAAAGCCTAGAAAGTGTCACTGTGGCCCAAGTGGTAGAGTGCTAGCTTTGAGCAAAAAAGCTCAGGGACATTGCCCAGGCTCTGATTTCAATCCCCAGGACAGGCCAAAAAAAAAAAAAAGAAAGAAAGAAAGATTGGAGATGGAGATGAGAACTTGCTGGCAGACAACTGTTGTTGCATCTCCCAGCTTTTACTGAATTTCCTGATGTCTACGTCCTATGGGAAATCCGAGTGTTTCTGGGGATCTTGGAAAAACTTCATGGAAAAAAACATGCAGACTTTGTGGTCTGCTCAGCTTAAACTAATATGCTTGCTAGGTTGAACCCTGGTAATGTCTGCTGTGTGGTCTAATTTGTATACTCACACACCTGTGGAGTTTGAATGGATGTGTACGGTGTGTGTGTGTGTGTGTGTAAGTCACCCATGTAGAAGGACATTAAGAAAAGGTTGGTGGGTTCTGGCTTTTAATGACACATGTGCTAGGTGATCCTGAAATTCTGATGTTGTAAGGGTAGTGGTATCCACTAATTATTGCTGAGTCCCTTATGTTTGTGGTTGTGCAAGTAGAACTTGTGTCTTAAAGGAAATTTGGGATCAGACAAACAAGTAAAGGTATATTATTCATTTGGCCTATTGTCTGAGCTGTGTTCTGTGACCAGGAAGTTAATACTTCACCCATTATTCTCTGAAAAAGGATGTTTTCATGCCTAAAAGTTAACCTGTCACGTGACCCCACTCTTGCTTTTTCTAGCCACTGAAATTTTATAGTTCCACAGTCTCTCAGCACCTGATTTGTCTGCTTACCTGCCTGTCAGGAAAAGAAGACAGAAAACAGTATCTCCACTTTTATTTTCATAGCAGTGAGTTGGTTTTGAGGCCTCAGAATTGGTCTGCCTACTATTAGGATTAGTCTAATGATATGTTGCATAAGTACTTTTGTGCACATTATCTCACAACTTTTGGGGTCATAGCACTTGCTTGGGCTTGGCAAAAGTGTTTGTGCAGGCAGTGGACTAAAGACTGCCAGAACTGAAATTTCAGCCTAGAGCTTCGAGGGAAGAGCTTTACAGTGGAGTTCATTCCAGTGACTGACAGCTTTTTGGATGTGCATGAGACAGTTCCTTCCTTAGTAAGGGGTAGGGCCTCCCTTTTTGGCATGCTGTTCCTGTTAAATCCTGCTGCATGTATGTGGCTGGTGCCTGAGTTAGACTATTATTTTTTCTTTAGACATGGAGTAGTAGGTCTCTGCTGATGGAGATCAATACGTTACACTCTGATTATGAATCCCGTTAAAAAGGGGAAAAACACCACACAGAGGATCTGGATACAGCAAGTAACTTTTAAGTGGTTGTTGGAACATTCTATGGAGAATTCTCCCCTGGAAGTCATACTTGGAAGGGCCAGGGAGTTAGGTATGCTATTACATTGTGCTCTGTGGTCTTTTGGGGGAACTTGGAGTTCATGTGTGTGAGTGAATGTGAAGATGCAGACATATAGTAGTTTGTTTTGACCCATTGGGTTTTTGGAAGGGTGTCTGGCACATATGGAGTTATGGGTACCTGAAGATAGTGGTGGTTGCTGTATTATAATAGTTTTTCCAGTTTCTTATATTGGAGTGCTCTCCTTCAAACTCAGGAAATTAGTCTATTCCTCTACTCACACCTCAGGCCCTGCTAGTTCCTTTCCTTTGAACTTTCGTTATATTTACATGATAACCAGGGCTGATTTTTTCATTTGTTTGTGAATTCCACGGTTGAATCATGAGAAATTCCAACTCTATAGACTACTTTCTTGTTAATTGAGTCAAACACCAGAATTTGACTCTCCTGTTGAATGCCTGGGTATAAGGGAATCCCTTTAGGGTCTTTCCTAAACCATCCCAGCCATGTTTGGCTTGCTGAGATTAAAAAGAACTAGCCAAGGAAGGAAAGATAATGGGAAGGATGGCTTGCTGTATACATAATTTATAGAAAAGAACCCTACTTTATAGAAACCACAACCCAAATTAGAAGAAAACAAGCTTTTGGATTAAAATGATTTCTGTTGTGGTTGTAGCATACCACAGTTTGATTTTTGTCCAGATGAAAACATTTGCTTTGCACTTCAGTAAATATTGTGGTCACATTGCCAGCTAATTTTGAGAAGTAATGAAATTCGGCTTTGGCAAAGCGCAGACGCATTTCGTACTCTTGATTTCTCTTATCTCATCCAAGTTCAGTTTTTTTCCTTTTCTAAAAAAAATTTCTACACTTTTGCTAATGCATTTGAATGATGAGGAGGGAAATTATGCCTGTAATTTTAATAGAAAACTATCTGTGTCACACCATAAGACCTCCTTCTCACCACTAGGATTCACTTTTCATTAGTTAACTACATTAAAATAGCAGTGCTCATACAGGAGAGGGAGAGAGATGCTGTATCCTATGTGGAAAGTTAGACTTTCTCACTTAATTGACTTTGTGAAGAGGGCTTATTTACATAGAGGGACCACCCTGGGAACATGAAGCCATGACTCAAACTAGCCTTGTTGCCACCAGCTCTGTTGCTGTTGCACAGTAAGCTGTGCTTGAGCTCTGTTGTGCAAAGGAATTTGATCTCTTTTCTCAAGAGAGTTTTCTAGTTATTAATCACCTGATTCCCAGTCCTCTGAACTTTTCATCCTTATTTGTGACTCCATTTTCATCCTCCTGAATCTTTTTGAATCTTTTCTGACATTTGGAATAGTGAGGATTCCTCAATAAAATTTTAAGATATGATGCTGACTTTGATGTGCCAGGATCTATAATGGGGAAATTGTGAACACACACACACACACACACACACACACACACACACACACACACACACTGTAATTTAACTTTGTAGTGACTCAGCATTGATGCTTGATTCTGTGGCATGCAGGCTGTCTTTCGTAGTAATGTTAAATAGTCCGACTGCTCTTGTACTTGGAGGGGTTTTGCCTTTTGTTTTTGTTTTGTTTCTAGTAGGTTTTTCTTTTCCTCTGTATTTGTAACTTATATAATCAAGGGCATGTCTGCCTTTGTTACCTATATCAATTTGACTAATAAGGTTAATGAAATATCCAGATAGGAGTGTCCTGGACATGTGTACCACCCGCATGTTAATACCATGAAGAGTAAATGAACAAGCAGTGGCTTTTGAAGGAAGATGCCTGTAGATAGGCCACATCGAGCTCAGTGCGACAGTGTTGGCCTTAGGGATACTTGTTAAAGGGGAGAATAGGCACAAGTTTGAACTAAGGGTACCATCTCCCATATGGTGAATTGACCTTTTCACTTGAGCCACAACTCTAACTCTACTTCTGGATTCTTTGGTAGTTAATGGGTGATAAAGAGTTCCACCTACTTTCTTGTCCGAGTTGACCTTAAATTATGATCTCCTAAGTAGGATTACAGATGTGAGTCACCAGCACCAACCTCAGAATCACTTGGTTTTTTTTGGGGGGGGTTGTTGTGGGGCAAAGTCTGGGCCTGGGAGCTGCTCTACGTGAGCTCTTCAGCCCAAGGCTAGCACTCTACCACTGCTCCACAGTGCCACTTACCAGAATCGCATTTTGAGATCAAGACAAAACTACTTTTTTTCCTCCAGAGTACCTATAATTAAAGGAAAATAATCATGTCCTTTGGCATTTCTGACCATATTGGTGGATTGATTTGAGAGTGTATTTCCTTCTTCCCCTTTATTTTCTGAGTTCTGTTAGCCTCTGGCTTTCTGGGAGTTGTTAGAACAAATAAATGTATTTATAAGATTCATTGCTTTCTCGTTTTGTTGATGTTGCCTGATATACTTGACTAAGATTTGGATATGTCTTAATTATATTCCCCTCAAAGGATAATGTGACTGGAGGCGTTGTCTCCTAGATTGCCTTATTAGAAGTTGGTAGAACTTTTAAGAAATAGAATCTATTGTGAGGTCCTTAGATTTGGTGGGAGGCCCTTCCCTTAGAAAGCTCTTGTGTGGCCCTGTTGGCAGTTAATGCTATAGGAGGGTTTGTTACAAAAGGAGCAATATGAGCCCTAATCAAGTCTTTCTGCTTCCGACTCCCATTGATTATTCTTATGGGGCATTGGCCATGGGCTTATCACCCTAAGCCTGTACATACACTGTTTTAACACTGAACCTCCTAAACCATGAGCTAATTAATACAGCTTTATAAAGTAGGTTGTTATACCAACAAAAAATGATTGTAACAAAAAGCTGACCAACATATTCTTCTGTAGAATATTAATGACATCTGCTGAATACTGAACTGGGCACCCATATGTATTCTCTAGGTTAGTTATTTTAGAACATAGAAGTGATGTTCACCTCATTTTTTCAACATCTCTACTGTAAAGAATGCTTTGTGCTGCTTGTATTGGGCTTGAGTTTTACAAAATCTTTAACAAATTCTGCAAGTGCAAGTTAATTTGCTTATTTTCTTATGCTTTATGTAGATTTTTACTTGAAAAAAGTGAGGGGGGCTTTTCTATCAGATCTGTTGCAATATTTCCATATTACTGTCAGATGGTTTCTACTGCTCAGCTTAGTGCCTTTTCTGCTGAGGGGAAGAGGAGGATGTGGGAGGTGGGTGCTAGCTCTTGAAATGCATTCCTTAAACAACTCCCCCCACCCCTTCCTGAAACTGCTTCTCTTTAGCAAATGGCAGAGTTGGCTGCTGAAGGCATCTTAGGATCTATGCGCAGCTGTGCTGTTTCCCCCCCTCCCCCAGTCATGGGGCTTGAACTCAGGGCCAACACTGTCCTTGGGTTTTCTCAAGGCTAGTACTTTACCACTTTAGCCAAAGCACCACTTTCAGCTTTTTCTGCGTTTGTGGTACCAAGGAATGAAACCCAGGCTTCATGCATGTTAGGAAAGCACTCTATCACTAGGCCACATTCCCAGCCCTCTCCCTGTTGTTTTTAATTCTTACTCATCTTGGTTTCACCCACTAGTCAGTTCAGTCAGGTACAATACAGAAAGGGTGTGCTTTAAAAGAAATTCAGCTTGGTTATTTTGATACTTAAAAAATTGTGTGAGACATTATTTAAATGATTCGAGTATCAAGGTCTAGTTGTTGGTTTGTAGGAGTTAAAACATGCATACATGCACAAACACACACAACCAACTTCCTCCCAGCCCTCTATCTTTGTGTGCTGGAATGGATTGGACCTAGGACAAATAATCTAGCTATGAGGGTCCCTGCATTACCTGGGAATGTTACTTCCTAACTAAAAGCCTTCTGAGGAAGCTGGGAATGAATGATTCTGTCTCCTTTTAGTCTTGTGCTAATTGTAAGTCCATTTTGAACAAGAATCTCTCTCTCTCTCTGTCTATCTATCTATCTAACTATCTATCTATCCATCCATCCAGGCTACTGCCTACTCTTGAGCCAAGCTCCACTTCCTGTTTTCTAAAGGTTAATTGGAGATAAGAGTCTCAGGTCCTTTTGTGCCCGGGCTGGCTTTGAATCTTGATCCTCAGATCTCAGCATCCTGAGTAGCAAGGATTACAGGCAAGGGCCAGCATGCCTGGCTAAGAATATATTTTATTCCAGTGGAAATATGCTAGGTATTTCCCTCTCTCACCATTTTTTCTCCCCCTCCCCCCATTAACATTTTTTTTTAACTCTTTTGCTCTAAAATTCTTAAATGATTTTCTCCAAAGTCTGTGTCAAGTTTAAAAATCTTTCTGCTATACACTAGTGGCTCATAAGTGGGGCTTGGCTCAAGGATGGGCCTTGAGCTGAAGAGCTCAGGGACATTGCCCAGGCCCAGGGGGTACAGTAGTGGCCTTGAGCTAAAGAGCTCAGGGACAATGCTTAGGCCCAGAGTTCAAGCCCCATACCGACCAAAAAAATCTCCTTTTGGGACATGTGTTGGTTTAGTTGGCTGGGAGAAGAAGTATAACCGTTTGTTCTTCTGGTATTTTGTAATATCTCTGCTAGAAATACTTAATGGAGAAGATTTAAGGAAATTATCTTTTAGATTTTATTAGTCTCTAGTCCCAAAGAGTACGCCAATGAATTCATAAGAAAGAACTGTACTATAATTCTTAGCAATATTGACTATTATTGTGGTATTACTGTTCTGTATTAAGAACAGAAATTGGAACATTTAGCAGGGGGAGTTAGGACATAAAAGGAGTGAGGGATATGAGATATCTTATAAGTTAGGATGTACAGTAATTTATTTTAATAACTTTATATTCTGTTAGCCTAATCATAATCAGATTAGCTTATAAATACATAGAGTTTTTTGGGAGACTTCATTATCTACACTTATTATGAAAATACAGTGAAAGGAAGAGTAAAGTTTTCCCCCTGCTTTCATCTCTGTGATAGTAGACATTATAAATGATATGGTGGAGGAGCCAGGAGTTTGGCCTAGTGGTAGAGTGCATGCCTAGCATGCACAAAGACCCAGGCTCGTTTCCTCGGTACCACGTACATCGAAAAAGCAGGAAGTGGTACTGTGGCTCAAGTGGTAAGGTTCTAGCCTTGAGAAAACCTAAGGACAGTGTTCAGGTTCTGAGCTCAAGCCCAGGACTGGCAATCAATCAATCAGTCAATCAATCAATAGATGATGTGGTAGAAAATAAAACTAAGTTTAAATGCGTAAAGGGTAGTAACTAGTCTCTTCTTCAACAATATGGAGAGGTATTTTTATTTTACATGTGTTTTCACACACTTCAGTCTATGGTAGTGTTTCTGTTTTCTTTTTCTATTTGTTGTTGTTTTTCTCCAGAACTATGCAGATGAGATTTTTAAAATTTTGATGTTATGTTTGGTGAATGACATTATCCCCCGCTGGGGGATTTACTTGAAATCTGTTAAAAGGACACAGATGGAGTTGTACTTCCTGGGGGATATTTGAAAAATAAATTAAAAGTGGCAGCTGAGATGAATAGCTTTGTTTTTATGTTCTTGGCATGTATTTGGTTCCTAACACTGCAATGTCTCCATAGGGCTGTTTCTTCTCAAGGGGTGAATGTCAAGGCTGGTGTTTATAAGCTGTCTCTCCTAACCCTCCAGGTTCTCCTGCTCTACCCAACAGTATGGTATATTTTGGAAGCTCTCAGGACGAGGAGGATGTTGAGGAGGAAGATGATGAGACAGAAGATGTCAAAACAGCCACCAATAATGCTTCATCTTCATGCCAGTCAACCCCCAGGAAAGGAAAAACCCACAAACACGTTCACAATGGGCATGGTAAGTCCACCATTGAAGTTGGGTGAAGGAAAATAAAAGCCAGGCTTGGTGAGAGTGCTGGAAGAGATCATTTCCTGGAAAGACAAGACTAGGAAGCTCTGAACAACAGCAAAACTGTTTTCTGAGAACTTACAAATGCCAGACTTTGGCACTGATATTGTTAGGACAACACAGAACAGTTCAGGCCATTCTAGACAAGTACATATTTTGTGGAAATAAGATGAATGAATTTCCTAAGAACTCATAATGGTAGGTGAGTACTCTACCTATAGAGCAAACTCCCGGCCCTTAGAACTCATTCATAATGGGAAGCAGAAGAGGAAATGATAGTTTTTATGATAAAGAAGATTTGTGACCAACTTTTCTTGTGACTGTAGCAAGTGGATATAGTTTTAGGATTTATACTATTATACATGCCCCCTCCCCCTGTAGAGCCGCCACCATGAAGTGCTCAGGACCACATTCTTACGAAATGTGAGATCTGTCTCATGTATCCTGTCACTGAAAGTGACAAATTGTTATTGAGCCAAGGTTTCGAGCTCCAAACCATTCTGGTGTAAAGGTGAGTTTTGTGCTGGGTAGAGTCTAGACTGTGGTCATTGCATCACAACTCTTGGATCTGATGAACAGTGACATGGAACCAGTTCCACAGGCTACTACCTGGGAGAGCCTAGGTTTATAGTCTTTTACTGGCTTTAATATCCTTGGAATTTGAATAGTAACAGATTATTCCTTATGAAGCCAATGGAGGGAGGGAGTTGAACCCAGATTAGAGTTGCACAGAGCGTTTGGAATGCTCACTCAATTTCCTATGGCTTGGGAAGGAGGATGGCATATTGGAAAATAGAAGGTATCTTAGCCTTTAATGAAGACCCAAGTCTTCATATTTAGTCATTACTAGAAAGGCAGTACATAGTTAGTAGATAGTTAGCCATGCTGCATTCCTTATCTTGTGTCTTTTGTAACCACTTTCATATAGAGAAAATAGTGATACAAATAACTTGAACTCAGCAATTGAGGAGGTGGCTGAGGAGGGCCATTCTGGGGCTTGAACTCAGGGCCTAGGTCCTGTCTTTGAGCTTCTTTTGGTATTTGGTGCTGCGTGAACCACCAGCACCTGGCCTCAATAATTTATTAAAATAAGTATTGATGATACTTGGCAGTAAGTTCCCAGGTAATAGGCCCATCGCTGGAATGTTAAGGATATGTTCTTAAGGAGATTATTTCAAAGGAAAACATTTTTTATTGTTTGTGGTGGTGGTAGTTGTGGGGCTTAACCTCACTTAGAACCTGGTTGTTGTCCCTGAGCTTTCCTGCTCAAGGCTAGCACTCTACCACTTTGAGCCACACCTTCATGTGAAATTTTCTGGTGGTTAATTGGAGAGCAGAGTCTCCAGTTTTGAACTATGATCCTCACAGATCTCAGCCTCTTGAGCAGCTAAGAATATAGATGTGAGCCACCAGAGCCCAGCTAGGAATTTTGTCTTATTTTTGGTACTACTGTATCATCCAAAAGTTGTATAGTTAATAAGGTTCTTTGAAAATTAAATGGTCAGGTGTGGAATATTCTCATGCCAAAACTGTTCTTTCTCCAGCCATTTTGAAATAATTCAAATTATAATACCAAACTGCTATATATATATATATCTTACACACACATACTTTTGGTCTATTCAGTTTCCTTGACTGTCTTTATCACTCAGTTTCTAGGACCTTGATATCATACACCCTCCCTCCTCCTCTAGCTTTGAGTTACTGGTTAAGACATTTAGTTAGCTTTTCTGATTTTTCATTTATTCTTCTATGAATTCAGCAGGATGGGGTAAAACAGAACTCATTTGTTCCATTCACTGTTGAATTTCTGTCCTAACATTAAGAAATAATGGAGAGTGTCTCATAGAGCAGCTGGCAGATGAGTGCCATGTGTTCAGGGCAAATCACATTTCCAAGATTACCTGTTTAGGTGGGTAAAGGTCCTCGGTTAAAATTTCTGTCTTATAACGTATAGAAAAATCTCTGTCTGTCTGTCTGTCTGTCTGTCTGTCTGTCTGTCTGTCTGTCTCTCACTTTTGGGGGGTCATAGATAGAGCTTGTACTGGCCTGGGCACTGTCCCTGAGCTCTTCAGCTCAAGACTACCATCCTACCCTTGAGCTAAGCCCAACTTCCCCCTTTTTTCCCCTAAAGGTCCTTTTGTGCCTGGGCTGGCTTTGAACCTTGATCCTCAGATCTCAGCCTCCTGAGTAGCTAGGATTACAGGTGTGAGCCACCGCACCCAGCTAGGAAAATCTTGAAAGTAATAAACATAGGAAATTAGTAAACCTATTTCTGGGTGTGTCTGTGAGAGTGTTTCTAGAGAAGATTGGGGACAGGAGGGGGGTGTGTTTGTTTCCTACCTTCGTTGTGCACATTACCATCCCATAGTCTGGGGAAATGGCTGAAATAAAAGGGAGACAGACAATAAGCATAACTGTACATCCTGGGCTCCAAGATGTAAACTACCATACTCTACTGATTCATAGTAAATCTTTTCTCCTTTTAAGTTGCTTATGTCAGCAGTCTGCTGTAACATGGAGAAAACTTACAGAAATCCAAGACACAAGTTGTTTACATAAGGATCCTTGGAGTGGCCTGGATTTAATTCTTTCATTTTCCCCAAATTATAATACAGAGATGGTCACCATTTCTTCAGAACTGGCTCAGGAGTGAGGGCCCACATTGTTCAGATAGGTTTTCTTTCAGGAAGAGAGCATAATTCATGTGTAGCCAAGGTATTCCTCAGAATTGTTGGCTCTTACGCAAGAGAAAGTTGGTAAGAGCAAGTTGCTTTTTTACCTTGACTTCTCCATTGTCCTTGTCGGATTGGTACACTTCCCTTTCTTTGTAGGCAGGCGATCTCTACTTGGATCAGGAAATCCAGTAACATCTGCACGCTCCCAGAGGGACCAGTGCCACTGTGATATGGGAGGGGAAAGTTACACACAGAAAATGTGGTAGACAACAAAATTACTTCATGGCTGGGCTATCTTCAGCCAAAATTGCTTGAGAGTAGTTTTGTTTTTAATGTGTTATTTATTGGGCCATCTACCATCTAGAGCCCCAAACAGATAGTGGTGTCCTGATTTATTTATTTGATTCTCCTCAAACTGGAAGGCTGGCGCTCAATCTCTCTCTCTCTCTCTCTCTCTCTCTCTCTCTCTCTCTCTCTCTCTCTCTCTCTCTCTCTCTCTCTCTCTCCTCCCTCTCTGTCTCTCTCTCTCCCTCTCCCTCTCCCTCCCCCTCTCCCTCTTTCTCTCTCTCTCCTCTCTCTCTCCCCTCTTTCTCTCTCTCTCTTTCTCTCTCTTTTTCTTTACTCTCTCTTTCTTTCCTTCCTTCCTTCCTTCCTTCCTTCCTTCCTTCCTTCCTTCCTTCCTTCCTTCCTCCCTCCCTCCCTCCCTCCCTCCCTCCCTCCCTCCCTCCCTTCCTTCCTTCCTTCCTTCCTTCCCTCCCTCCTTCCTTTCTTTCTTTCTTTCCGCCAGTCCTAAGGCTCAAATTCTAGCCTTAGGTGTTATCCCTGAGCTCCTTTTTGTTCAGCACTAGTGCCTTACCACTTGAGTGCTGCTTTCAGCTTTTCCTGTTATAATAATTTGACCTAAGAATATCATGAACTTTTCTGACTGGGCTAGCTTCTGTTTGTGAGCCTCAGATCTCAGACTCCTGAGTAGCTAGGATTTCAGGCCTGAACCACCGGCTCAGATTGAGTTCTTAAATAGAGCACAGGACACCTGGCCTGTCCAGGAATTTGACTGGTGAAAACATACCTTCTATGACTCTACTCACAATGTCTTAGACATCTTCTGTGTGACTGCACTCTTTTAAGAGTAGGAACTTAGGTCTCTTAACCCCTGAGAAAGCCAGGCCTATACAGACAGAATCTTAATTAGTTTTACAGATGTCACCTAACATATCCATATTCTCACCAAACATCCTAATGGAGTGGATTTGCTTAAGATGCAGTCCAAGTTAGTTTAGACTGTGTATCACCAAAGGTTTTAGCCTTAGGTTCCAACCCAAGGGTTACAGTAATGATGCCTCCAGCCACTTTGATAGCTCATCAAAGTTTCTAAAATAATCCTCCATATATAGAACTTCAAATGATCCTGACTACAGCACCCTTAGGTAATTGCTGTATGGAAACAAAACAGCATAATCAAAATACTGTCTTGTGTGTATATATTTATTATTTTTTGCCTGCCCTGGGGCTTGAACTCAGGGTCTGGGCACTGTCCTTGGACACTTTTTGCTAACACTCTACCACTTGAGGCAGAGTGCCACGTCTGGCTTTTTCTGTGTATGTGGTTCCAAGGAATTAAACCCAGGGCTTCATGCATGCTAGGCTAGCACATTACCACTAGAACACACTCCCAGCCTTTGTGTGTATTTATAGTACAAATTGATATTTAAAATTATTTAGATTTTGAAAAGTGCTCCTAATGAGTTATTTTTCCCCCCAGTGGGGTAAGTGATAGATGAGAGGAATTAATAAATGAGTTTGGAATGAATCAGGCCTTAGCTTTTCTTCTCTGTTATCATTTTGGTGAGCTCTTCGTACGTTCACACAAGAGTTCTTCGTGAATGCTCGCATTCTTTCCTCCCTCCCCTCCCCCCTCTTTCTAAGGGTATTTCCTTTATGAGTTTCATTGCTTAATGAAAATTGGGCAGAATGGAAGAGATTATTTTTCCTTTTTGTTTTGTGCAGATCTTTTTCTAAAGAGGGAAGGATATTTCTCAGAAGACTTTTTAAACAACATGTCATCGGACTCCCAGCTGGAATGATTTAATTGCTTTTGGATTCACACTGGGGGCAAGTTGTCTAAGGGCCAGAAAGCAATCATTTGGATGAGTTTATGCTTTGTGGTTGCCTTCAAGGTGCATGTGTCCTGTCTTTGCATTGGTGGAGGGGACTGTATATATTACCATGGCTAGGGTTGCATTTGCAGGGACAAATGCTTTTCCTCTCATTGCTGTTTCCTTTTCACCTTCTTTTAACCTCTGACAGCTAGCATTCCCCCCTCCCTGCCCCCCATGGAACAAGTGACTATTCCAAAAAAGTTGGAATGTGGGATGTAACTGTCTTTGAAGAGCAGTAATACATATAGTCAGATTATAAAATCTTCCTCACCACTTACCTCCTTGGACATTTGAGACAATGTTTGTTAGAGGCCCCTTGGCATAATAATTAGAGCATATTTCAGAGAACAAACCACTGCCAGCTGCAACCTTAGGAAAAGTTTCTATATGTGTCCTTCCTTCCTTCCTTCCTTCCTTCCTTCCTTCCTTCCTTCCTTCCTTCCTTCCTTCCTTCCTTCCTTCCTTCCCTCGCTGCTGCTGCTCCTCCTCCTCCTCCTCCTCCTCCTCCTCCTCCTCCTCCTCCTCTTCTCCCCCTCCTCTTCTCCCCCTCCTCTTCTCCCCCTCCCTCCCTCCCTCCCTCCCTCCCTCCCTCCCTCCCTCCCTCCCTCCCTCCCTCCCTCCCTCCCTCCCTCCATATCCCTCTCTCTCACTTTTTACAAAGGATCCTTTTTATAGGTTTTGGTGAGAATGAAATGCGTAAATATAGGTCAGTACACCTTGTATCTGAAAAGTGGTGTATCTCAGCTACTGTCATTAACACATGAGATTATAATAAAAAACCAGAGAGTTTCAGAAGGCTCCTATGTCCCAAATGTCTGGCATATGCTGTGGATTTATCACAAAGTGCTCAGTGAACAGTGTCAGTGGTTGATCTCCATTAATTGTTCTCTGTATAATGAACTCAGTTTTTACTTGTTGTCCCGTAGTATTTGTTCTGCTCATCGTATGAACACCTCTGACACACATGCGCACGTGCGCGCGCACACACACACACACGTGCGCGCACACACACACACACTTTTAGGGTAGCTGTTTTTGTGACAGTCAGCTTGCAGATTCATGGGGGGTGACAGAGCAGCTTCTGGTTCTAGTACCTCCTCCTCCTTGCTAGGCCAGTTACTTACTCTTTTGGAACCTCAGTTTCCCCTTTATAAACACCTTTCTCAGAAAGCCTCTATAGAGTTTGGAAGGAGTGGAAGGCTTCTTTCGGGGGGGGGGGGGTGTCAATTTTATATTGTGGCAATAGTTCACCACTGTGAATATGCCTAAATCAATTGAGTTGTGAAGTTTCAGTGTGAGAGTTAGTTATGTGGTTATGAAATACAGCTTATCAAGACATGAAAAAGGAAAACAGCTTCTTGGGACCAAATGAAGTTGTTGTTTTGTTGGTGTGTATGTTTGTGTCAGGGCCTGGGGGCTGCCCCTGAGCTTTTTTTTGTTCAGGGCTAGTGCTCTACCATTGAACCATAACTCCACTTCTGGTATTTTGCTTGTTAATTGGAGATAGCCACTTTAGCTTCCTGCCTATGTTAGCTATGAACCACAGTCCTCAAATCTCAGCCTCCTAGGAGTAGCTAGGATTATAATCCTAGCCTGATGTATTCTTAAATAAGTAAAAGGTAGCTGACTACCTACCCTTTAAAAGAACCCTTGCAATTCTATCCAAATTCAATGGAATGGATTTGGTTTTCTGGATCTATTGTAAAATTTCCTGTGTTCAACTGCCTGGTCTATGTTTATAGTGTATGTTATACATTGGGTTGATGGTCACCCAAGTGTAAGTGTTCAGTATTTACTTATTTTAGCTAAATTTATCTAGCATGTCTTGAGAATATCAGCCAGTCAGCAACTTTTCTCTGTTCCCAGAACCACTATAAAATGTGCATGTGGACGTTATGAGAGTTGTTACCTGGATAAAGAAAGATTAGGTGGAAGTGCATGAGGCCATGAGAAGTACAGCTTCAAGGTATTTATTTCTTTAGCCTTGAAGATAGGAAGTCAAAAGATTTCTGTATTTCCCTTGTTTTTCTTATATTTGTGTTTTACCTGTTATTTGTATATTTTTTTCTCCCCTGTTTTTCTTTGATATATTTTTAAAAATTGGCCTTGCGGTGTACAATTTATATGTTCATTGTGCTTTACACACATTTTAACCATGTCTCTCACTTTGCTATAGATTCCTTATTCACATTAAAAGATGAACTAGCATTCTTATTTATTTGCATTACCTATGTTGGCTCATAGTAAAGATAGTCCTAGGACTTGAAATCAGGGCCTGGGCACTGTGCCTGAGCTTTTTGTTCAAGGCTAGCACTCTGCCACTTGAGCTATAGCTCCATTTCCAGTGTTTTGGTGGTTAAGTGGAGTTGGCTTGGAACTGAGATCCTCAGATCTCATCATCCTGAGCAGCTAGGATTACAGGTGTGAGCCTGTAATCAGCTCTGATCCCCCCCCCCCCCCTTTTGGTCTGTCGTGGGACTTGAACTCTGGTCCTGGACACTGTCCCTGAACTCTTCAGCTCAAGGCTACTGCCCTACCCATTGAGCTACAGTACCACATCTGGTTTTCTTGTGGTTAATTGGAGATAAGAGTCTCATGGACTTTAGTTCCCTGGGCTGGCTTTGAACCATGATCCTCAGATCTCAGCCTCCCAAATAGCCAGGATTTCAGGTGTGATCCACCTTGCCTGGCTTCTGATTTTCTTTTGAATGTAGGATTTTGTAAAACTTGTATTGCGGAAGCACAATTCTTCCAGTAGACATTTCCTCCTCCCCTTTCTTCTGTGGATAAAGCACAAGTGATAAAGCATGGGAAAACCCATGGGACAAGCTTTCCTCCTGTGGTTAGTTCCGAAATGCTAAAAAACACAAACCAAGTGTTAGTCCAGGGCACATCAGGAGATCAATATTTTCCTGGGTGCCTCTGAAGGCCATTAGGGCTACAGAGCCATTTTTCAGTTCTTTCTGATTTATAGTCTGTTAACCTACCCTTTGTATTCTTTATATTCTCAGAAAGGCCTTAACTGCCTTTTAAACTTTAATGTTATTACACAATCAGGAACATAGTTCAGAAGCATGTTTAAATGGCAAAAATATCCATGTCTTTTCGTTATTAATATTTTTGTCACTGCATATTATATGTTCACAGTTTTTTTTTATCACATGGTTTGGAATTATGATATGTGAGCCCCTGTCTGAAAAAGTGTTTAATTCTGTAGAAGAGGAAGAAAATGCAAGTGGCTTAAAAAAATTCATTGACGCCAGAAGTGGTGGCTCACAGCTGTAATCCTAGCTACTTGGGAGGCTGAGAGCTGAGGATGGCGATTTAAAGCCCAGGCACTAAAGACTGTGAGACTCTTATCTCCAGTTAACCACTAGAAAACTGGAAGTGGCTCTGTGGCTGGATGGGTAGAGTGTTAGCTTTAGCTTTGAGCTAAAGAGCTTAGGGACAACACCCAGGCCCAGGGGTAGGGTGATAGCCTAGAACTCAAGAGCTCAGGGACAGTGCCCAGGCCCAGAGTCTAAGCCCCATTACTGACCCCCCCAAAAAAATTCATTGACATTTTTCTTCCCTGTTTTATTAATTATAATTTGGGTAAGAGAGATTAGAATGGGTAAAATTGCAGAAGGTGTGTTTTTTTTTTTTTTTTTTTTTTTGGATGGGTTATGAGGCTTGAACATGGCCGGGGCCCTGTCTTTGAGCTCTTCAGCTTAAGGCTACTGCCCTGCCCTTGAGTCAAGTCCCACTTCCCATTTTCTAGAGGTTAATTGGAGATAAGAGTCTCAGGTCCTTTTGTGCCCAGGCTGGCTTTGAACCTTGATCCTCAGATCTCAGCTTCCTGAGTAGCTAGGATTTCAGGTGTGAGCCGCTGTGCACAGTTGCACAAGTGTTTTTTACAAACAAGAAAAACCAGCAGAAGTTGATTTGGCTGCTGGGGCTGTGTGCTCAGAGCTCGTTCCCTGTTCCATCTGTAAGTTCCATTGGATGTTGGTTTCCCCATACAAGTGAGCCACTTCCTAGCTGGGAGAAAATAATGGAGCTTCTGTGCACCTGAGCTGTGTCATTTCATCTCTCCCTGTTTTACACGTGCTCTCTGTCGCTGAGTTACTGAGCTGTTTTGGCCCAGGGCAAACCAGGCTACAGCACTCAACATGCTGCAGTAAAAATCCTTTTTGAACTGTTGGCACAGATTGGCAGACATTCCATTGTTTTCAGACAATAGTGACTCAAAAGTTGAACTGGCTCCAGGGAGCAAGCACAAGCTTTTGTACAGTAACAGAGCTTTAATGGCAGCCAATTGACAGTAGTCTGTGCCTTGCCCAAGTTGGGATGCCTTGTAATAACATGAAGCTTACATTTACATATCTGGCTCATTATCAGAAGCTTGTGGATCTCTTTTCCTTCCTACCTTACATTTCTTCTTCAGTTACATTGATTTGGAAGTTTTAATCTTGGGGCATTTATTATTTTCTTTCCTTTGTTTCCTACAAGCAGGCCTAGCTTTCTGGAATAGCTCTGGCCCTATTTGTCTTTGTAGGAGGTCAGGGCTTTAGAATCTGTCAGCTCACGCCCAACAGAGCAATTTCAGAATCTGGAGTAACTTTTTTCAGACATTAAGAACTCCTTTAAAAACAACAACAACAACAACAAAAACCCTGCTTACCTAATTTTAAAAAACCAGGACTGCCTCTTGGAGCTCTTCTGGTTATGTCAGGAGCTCTGAGCAAGTGGCAAATAGAGACCCCCACTGCCCCCCTCCAAGAATTATTTCTTTTTTAAACGTGGGGAAGTCTGGTATTTAAAGGCTACAGGAGCCTTTAAAGCTGTCACAATTTTTATATTGGCAACTCTTTTCTCAGAAGAACTCAAGTTTTCTACACTTGATGTGAAAAGCTTCAACTGGTCCTAGAAAATAGATAAGGGGAGGTAGCTGTTTATTCTCCAAGGATTCGACCATAGATGTGATTGTGATTTGGAAAACTAGAAATCAAAATCTAGAGCCTGGGAAACCTTTTCATGAAGTGTAGCTTTCATGAAGTGGCTGCGGTAAAGAATAACTTTTTAGAGCAACTTCTCTTACTGGTTTCTTATACATTCTCCATGAGGAGTGAAAAAGCTTCATAGTTTTAGGGATGAACTAATGCTAAATAGAAATACCAGCCTTTGAATTTAAAGATTTTGCTTGTTATGGTATGAAAACACTTGTCTATAGACCCTTTAACTTTCCGAGTATGTGTGTACAAATCAATATATCTGTCCCTGTTCATTATTGTAAAGCTTATTTGTATCTGGGTACAATACAACTTCCTAATATGGTTCAGAGTGGTGAATGCTTAAAGAAACTAGTCCAATTATTCCTTTTAATTGGGGACAGTGTGTGGAGAAAGTCTATACATTGAAGTCTTTCTGTCTCATGTTCACAGGGTTTTTAGTCTTTCCCTGTGAGAGTGAGTGTTCTCCCCCTTTTCTCCCTTTCTTGAAAATCTTACAAATTAATACAAAAGATAATTACTTGGAGGGCTAAAACTGGCAAGTTCCCACGACACTTAAAATTAATGAGCTGTAGAGTACAAAATATACCTTGTCTGTGGCTCTATCGTCTTTGCTCATTCCTTCCCTCCCCTCTTTCTTCCCATTTAACACATGATTTGACTTTTTGGCTCTGTTTGCCATTGGGTATATTGCTGCTATAAAATAGCAAGATGGTTACAGAAAGTGCATTCATTGAAAACCCATCTCTTTGTTTAAGCTAATTTGATTTCGTTTTACATTTCTGTAAATTTGAAAACTTACCCCTTTTGCCAAACTATCTTTTTTATTAGCATATATTAATTGTTCAAAGTTATATAAGGTACTTTGATCAAATTCACCCCTATACTCTTTTTCTTTCCTTACCTCCTTTAAACATGTTTTTTAAAAATCAAATTTCTCATACTGTTTTCATACATTCATATAAAGCACTCATTCACCCTTCCCTTTCTCATGGGTTACCACTCAGAGGCAGTCTGTTTTATAATATGCCATCTGTGTGTGTATATCCCCCTCCCTCCCACCCCCGCTTCGTGAGAGTTGTACTGTGGGCCTGGGTGCTATCCCTGAGCTCTTCAGCTCAAGGCTTGTACTCTACCACTTGAGCCACAGCACCACTTCTGGGGCTCTGGTGGTTAATTGGAGATAAAAATCTGACGGGCTTTCCTGCCTGGGCTGCTTTGAACCTTGATCCTCAGATCTCAGCCTCCTGAGAAGCTAGGTTTACACCAGTGCCAGGCTCATTTTTGTTTTGTTTGTTTTGTTGTTGTTTTTTAAGGTCTGGTTGTCTTTCTCAGTTTGGCATTTACTTTTCAAGATGTTGTTTAGCAGGCGTGGTACTATACAGTTCTTGTACCTCACCCCCAGATAGTGCTTTCTAGTACTTCTTCCTGAGGACGTGGCAGCTGCTTAGTCCTCTAAGACAAGCATCCATTTTAAATAGAGAAAATGCTGGTTAAACATCTGTTCTGTCCAGGTCGCAAAGCTCTCTGGAGTCATTTGTGAAGGCATGTGGGAAGGCATGGAAGCTGGTGCTTAACCACTGAGTGCTTCCTGCTAATCTTACTGGGGTTTGGGCAGATAAGCAGACCAAGGTCAAATAGCCAGGGTCAAATTCAGGTTGCTTCATCCCAAGACCAGCTCTTTCAGAGTTAGGCACTCTGATGACTATACAGGGAGCTGACAGGCAGCATGGCTGCAGACTTGCTTGGGAAAGAAAGGCAGCTCAACAATGTTTTCAGCCATTTAGTCACAGGACCCCTTTCCAGTCACAGAAAAGAATTGAGGGTGGAGAATACCATTTCAAAAACAAAAGCAAAACCTTTGGTTGTGTTTATCAGTATCTACCATATTAAGGATTAAAATAGAAGAAATTAGCACTGTTGGTGAGGGATTGGGATCTTGGTTGTGTCAACATAAATGGCATTTAAGTGAAAATGACCATATCCTGAAACCCAAAAGTTACGTGATGGGCAGACTTGTGTTGTTTCAAAGTTTTGCTAATTCCTCAACCTCTGTCTTAATAGAAAGTTGCCAGATTATATTTGTGTTCTGCATTCAGTTATAGATAATAGTTTTAGGACTTTGCAAATTTCGCTGTTGCTTCTAGTTACCAGCTACCAGCCGTGGTCAACCCCACTGTGTTCTTCCACATTGCTGCCGACAGCAAGCCCTTGGGCTATGTCTGCTTCGAGCTATTTGCAGACAAAGTTCCAAAAACAGAAAATTTTCATGCTCTAAGCACTGGAGAAAAAAGATTTGGGTTCCTGCTTTCACAGGATCATCCCAGGATTCATGTGCCAGGGTGGTGACTTCACATGCCATAATGGCACTGGTGGAAAAGCCCATCTACAGAGAGAAATTTGAGGATGAGACTTTCATCCTAAAGCACACAGGTCCTGGCATCTTGTTCATGGCGAATTCTGGACCAAACACAAATGGCTCCCCATTTTTCATCTGCACTGTCAAGACTGGTTGGATGGTAAGCATGTGGTCTATGGGAAGGTGAGAGAGGGTATGGAAGTTGTGGAAGCCATGCAGGGCTTTGGGTCTGGGAATGGCAAGACCAGCAGGAAGGTCACCGTTACCGACTGCAGACAACTCTAATAGATTTGACTTGGTTTGTCTTAACTGTCAGACCATTCCTTCTGTAGCTCAGGCAAGCACCCTTCCACCCCACCTGTTCGCAATATCTTGTACTCTTTGTGCTCTCATTGCAGTTCTTTTGGTTCCGTGTTTTCCTTACCCCCCTCCCAAATCTAGCTGGATTGCAGAGTTAAGTTTATGATTGTGAATATGACATAATTGAAGAACATTGGTGTTGGACAAATCTTTGTCATTGGACAAAGAGGTGCCTTTTTTGCAGATATTTGCTTTTGATTCCTCACCCAGACTTGACACTTCCAGGTTAATTTATTTGTGTGAGCATGTGCCCTACTCCTGTGACTTAAAACTCAGGGCATAGATGACATTCTTGACCTTTGTTTGCTCCAGACCAGCACTTGAGCCACAGCTGCACTTTGGCTCTTTGGTTGTTAATTGGAGATTTGAGTGTCATAGGCTTTACTTGAACTGCAACCCTCAGATCTCAGACTCCTGAGTCTCAGCTACAACTACTGCACATTGTTAATTTCATAAAATTGTAATGGGAATCTGAATTCTTACCAGTGATCTTTTTGTTCTCTTTTACATTAAGGCTATTGGTTTATGCTCACTTTCCATGGATCTCTTACCTATACACTTTAAAAAAAAAACTTTATATCTGTCACTTTAGAATGATGGCTTGTCGAGTTTAAGGTACATTTTCCAGTTATCAGCACATTTCATCAGAAACTCCTTTATTTCTTCTGCTCTGACAGAAAAAACTGGAATATTAAGTGACAAAGTCACATCATGATGGTAGACAGGTTTCCCAAAATCTTAATTTTTGGCCCAAGAATGGGCTCTGTCATTGCCAGCAGAACTAGGCTGTAGTTCAGTGGTTAGAGCATTTGCCAAATACTTAATGGATCCTGGGTTTGTACAGTAAAAAATATTAGTGGCTTGTCTTGGGAGTCTGAGTTTATTATATTTGGGGGGGGAGGGAATGGCTACTAAATAGTTGTCATAAACTATGGTTTTGTCCCAAACCAAAAAAAAAAAAAAGAGAAAGCATTCCATGGCTTACATCTTACACAGTCACATGGTACTTTTTCCTGAAGGTGACCTCCATACTTGAGTTTCCTGGAGAAATGCTTCATCCACAAAGTTTGTGCTTACATCACAGGCCAAGTCGTGCAGTTTGTATTGCTAGATCGAAGGGGGAAGTGGGGTCCATCTGTGCTGGTGACTTGTGTTTCCTAGCTCTTCCTCTCCCTTTGTTTTGTACCATCAGGGCCCATGTGAACCCATCGAGGTCATACCTGGTGTGTTAGCTTTACTTACTGGATATGCTGCAGGTGTTTCAGCACCCTTAACCTACTTGACAGCTGTTGGTCTCACAGCACTTAGACTCACCTTGGGCTTAGGGGCTGTGGGATATTGTTTTAACAGTTTATTTCCGTGTGCTTTGAACAAGCATTCCTCCTTCTCCCATGCATGGTGGCACTGAATGTCCTAGCAGGACAATAGTGACTCTGCTGGACGTTCTCCAGATCCCATTGAGGGGCTGGCAGTAGCGGATCTGACAGTTGTCAATGTGGTAATTGACTCAGTATGTTAATGACTGTAGAAAGTTCAAGGTTTTGATGATTCTTGGTTCTCCATCAGCAGGCTGGGCTAGGAAACCAAGACATGATAGGTAATGCAGTAATCTAGGAAGACTCTTTCACATGTACTCCCAGATGTGGTGTACCTGCCAATTCAGGAACTTCTATGACACATTTTACTTGCAGTAGCATAGTTTGTCTGCAAAAGGGAACACTGAGGATGAAATCGCATGTCTACATGTAGACAGCAGGGCTATGAACAGAACTGCAAATAGCACTATTATAAGGGGGTAAACGCCATAAAAGAATTATTTTTTAACTAATAAGAGAAGTAACTATAGAGCAGGCCACACCAGAAATGTGAATAAAGTGGGAATAAAGATAGAAGTTTAGAACATCAAAAACAAACAACTATTCCCCATGCCATCTTTCAATAAAGGAGTTGTGTTCACCTCAGAAAATTGGTTGCCAAGATTCGCCTAGATACGTATACCATGCTAGATTTTTAATCACTCTGAAGTGTGACTTCTTATGGATGTTACTTTTAATTTGTCTTGAGCAGGCACACAGATACTGCCAGCTTGAGGGTATGATTGATGATTTCTGACAATGGCTAGTTGCTTACATGTAGAATAAATACAGCCATCTGAAGCTCTCCATTTTCTTTGCCTCATAATATTTAGTTAAATCTGAACAACAGCAGATGTGGTGGCATTACTGTGCCTGTATTCCTAGAAAGTGCAGGCAGGACGATAGCATGTTTGAGACCAGCCTGGGCAACATGGCCAGTTTCAGCCCAGTCTAGATTGCATGTGGATTTTTAAAAACAAAGACCAAAACAGAAACTTTATTTTATTTTTTTGCCAGTCCTGGCTTGAACTTGGAGCTTGAGCACTGTCCTTGGGCTTTTGTAAAGCTAGAGCTCTACCACTATGAGCCACAACATTGTTTCTAGCTTTTTCTATATATGCAGTACTGGGAATTGAACCTGGGTCTTCGTGCATGCTAGGCAAGCATTCTACCATTAAGCCAAACTCCCACTTGAAACCAAAAACCTTTAGAAACAAGGACATACTATAGTCACTAGCACAACGATGTTCATTGCAGCACTATTTATCATAGCAAAGATATGGAACCAACCCAGATACCCCTCAGTTGATGAGTGGATCAACAAGATGTGGTATTTAGACACAATGGAATTCTATGCTACTGTCAGAAAGAACAACATCACCCCATTTGTAAGGAAAGGGAAAGACTTGGAAAAAATCACATTAAGTGAAGCAAGCCAGATCCAAAGGAACATAGGCTCATTTGTAGTAATTAGTACAAACTTTGGACTCTCTTAGCAGAGGATTACAATAGCTCAAAACCTAGATACATAAGGCCATATAGGATGAAGCTAAATGAAAGGACCTACAGGATATGGAAACGAGCTGTATAATGTGTGATTGTTGTTCTTAATGTACTGTGATATTTCTCATCTCTTTTGTTGTTCCTTGGTTATTCTCATATTGTTACAATATCTTACCTTGTTATCTGGTATATTGTATATATGTTTATTTGAAATAGGAAAGGGAAGGGAGGAAAACAAGATGAGGAGAGGATGTGGGGGGAGAGAAATGGGGACAAAAACATGAGAAGGGGTATCATTGTGTGTGAAGTAATGCACCTACTATCTGATGAATATAACTGTAACCCCTCTATTACAAAATTAATTATTAAAAAAGAAAAATCCTTTGTGCAACAGATTTTATAATCAATATATATATATATATATATGTGTGTGTGTGTGTGTGTGTACACACACACACCTGATTAAGATTCCTTAATCTTCACAGGGACTGTGAAAACATTTAAACGAAGTAGATTATGCTTCCTTTATGCTGAGAGGATGGAAAGATGTTGGTCAAACTTCAAAATTCATTTTAAGGATGAACTTTGTTCAGCATGGTGATGGCAGCTAATCATCTGTATTGTATTCTTTTTTTAAAAAAATATTACAATGTATAGAGAGGTGTTACACTTACATTCACCAGATAGTAGGTGCATTACTTCTTACACATTGATACCTCTTCTCATGTTTTTGTCCCTCTTCCCCCTCACCCCCTTTCTCTTGTACTCTATTCATGAAAGTAGTCTAGAAAGTAGATCCTAAATATTCTTTCTACCTAGTAATAAGCAAGTGATGTGATGGGCATGTTAATTAGCTTGATTTAATCAACTCATAATACATACATATGTCAGAATCTTGTCATATACCATAAATATATGCAATTTTTACCAATTATGCTTTATGATTAAAGAAGTAAGGAACTTTCTAAGCATAAAAGCAAATGAGAAGAAAAAACAACTGCTTAGCAGATTTAATACATAACAAGAAAGCTGAGGAAAATGAAGGAAAATGATTGCTGTCTCTAAGGTATCATTATAATTTAAAAGGCTCACATCAGACTGATGTGAGCACAAGCATTGCAGGTAGCCGGGCTGTGGATGCAGTATGGATATAAATCTTCGGAAGGTATAGAAGGACAGTTTTGACTCAGTGTCTTTGAGAGGGTGGTATTGGTAGGGCAATCTGATTTTTCCTTGTTCAGTCAAACAAGCAGGAAGAAATTTACTTCTGGGAGGAGGACTGCTTTTCATCTGCCCTCTGGGGCTTTGCCATTCCACCAGTACCCTACAAGTCCTTAGTAGAGCGAGAAGACCCAGAATACTTGGTGCTAGCAACTACACTTACAAACTTCTTCCTCCTTCCTCCTAACTTCTAATTCCTAACTCCTTCCTCCTAACTCCTCCTCCTCCTCCTCCTCTTCTTTCTCCTTCTCCTCCTCCTTCTCCTTCTTCCTCTCCTCCTCCTCCTCCTCCTTCCTCCCCTCCTCCTCCTCCTCCTCCGTCATCGTCGTTGTCTTCTTCTTCATCTTCATCTTCATCTTCATCTTCTTTATGAGTCTTATAGCTTGATGAACTCAGAGATTGGGTGCTGTCCCTGAGCTTTTTTTGCTCAAGGCTAGTGCAACTGGGAGGCAACTTCAAGTTTTCTGGTGGCTAATTGGAGAGAAGAGTCATAAGGACATTCCTGATTCGGCTGGCATGGAGCTGCATTGTCAGATCTCAGCTTTCTGAGTACCTAGGGTAGCAGACATGAGCCACCAGTGCTGGCCAACTACCTAGGAACCTTTTAAGGCTCCCTCTAAAGCTTTTAAGCAGCAGCTCAATAGCTTACTTGTAACTTGAATTGCTCTGCCTATAGCAGCCCAAGTACTGGGTGTCTTTCTCTGTTCTTGGAGAAGTGTGCCCTCACTGTGATGTAGGCTGGACTTGTGGCCTCCCAGCACTAAGAACCTTTGGCTGGCTTGGAGTAAGCACTCCAATGTGGTTTAGGGAAGCAAATTATCATACCTCCCGCACTCACTGAAATTTGCACTGTAGCTGCCTTGGATTTAGAGGTGACTAGGCTGGGCTTGGGGACCAGCTTATTCTTGTTTATCCATGATGATCAGTGAGCTGGCCTTGCTGCTCACCTTGTGTCCCTGTGGGAGGATGCCAAGACAAAATGCACTTCAAGTCCTTTACAGAGCTTATCTGACTCATGGTTAGCATGTGGTGGCTCTGCCAAATGGCTGAATTGTGCATGGTCCTGGCTCACAAATCCACTGATCTTGTCTAATCTTCCTGCTCCATCACTGGAGCTGCATCCCTTACTCATTTACCACCATACCTCCTAAGCCTCAAAATGTGTTAACTGTCAGTTTTACTTTTGATCTAGTATTTGGACTCATATTGGCCATGTTCTTGGAATGTGGCTGGCTGTAGATGGTCCCGGACTTAACTAGGTGGAACTAGATTGCTTGGCTTTATAGTGTTGAATAATCAGTATACATCAGAAGAAGTTGCACTTCAGCTTTCAAGGTTGGCTCTCCTTCCAGGCTAGCAAGTGGTCTTTGTCGCGTGTTGTACCATGTGCGGGGCTCAGCAGTAACATGGTGACAATAGAGCAGCATGAGTGAGCTGCTCTGCGACACTGGGTGGCTGAGTTAGGCGTAATCTGTATTTGCTGTACTTTTCAGTCTAAGTTTCTGTTTATTAAGGTATCCTGGTGAATTCTCATGGATGCGTGGATTCTTTGAATTCTGGGCAGGGGTTTGATTTCTGTCCATTGCCATTTAGGATTCCTGCTATTGCACATGATTGGGTGCCAGGCATTCCTCTCCAGTGCTGGTCATTCCGTGGTTTCAAGCCATGGAGTCATTGGGTGGTAGTGTTTCTGTATTCAAGGTTAGTAACTTCATCTTTCTCTTTCCTTCTAGTTTTCAATGGTTCCAACAGGTCGACTCGGGAGAAAGAACCTGTTCAAAAACACAAAAGCAAAGAGGCCACTCCCGGGAAGGAGAAGCACAGTGATCACAGGGCTGACAGCCGGAGGGAGCAGGCCTCAGCGTCCCAGCCAGTGGCGGCCCCCTCCTCAGGCTCCTCTGCCAAGGGGCTTGCCGCCAATCACCAACCCGCCCCTGTGCATCGGTCGGCTCAGGATTTACGGAAACAGGTAATGTCCAGCCCCAGGTGCCCAGGAATGTGCCCAAACACAGCCCTTTCATTCACTGAGGAGCACCGTTCCTTAAACACTCATGTGGTAGGAAATAAGGCAAAGCGAGAGGCCCTCTATGTAGTCCATCTTTGGCCCTATGGAGATTGGTTAAAGCTGGGGCTTGTGTGGATCTGCCTTCCTCCCTGCATCCCATGTGCTTTCCAGGGGCCAGGAGCCGACATCAGTGGAAATGACTTGGATAGCAGTGTAGTCTAGTCTGGGATACTAGAGGGTCTAAAAAACAGATTTCTCAGAATGTTGGAACAAAAGCCATGACTGAGCCTACAAACTGTTGGGGTTTAACTGGCAGCCGTTTTTCTGTTAAATGTGTTTGGATCCTACATTGTAGGAGAGCAGAATGCAGGTCACACCACTGTGACTGTGCCCCCTCTGTCCCCACTTTCTTTCTGTTGGGAGCAAGAAGACCTCTTGAGACCATTGTTGCTATGAACATTTTTCTCTCCCTTGATGGTGATGGCTCAAAACCCTGGGAAGTAGATTGTGGGAATTAGTAGGGTATCAAGGCGGGTGGTGTGGAAAACACACAGGCGACATCTGTCCCAGGACAGATGGTGTCTCACTTGGCTCTCAGTAATTGCAAGAGACCAATGGTGAGCATGTAGAGCAAGGTAGGAGAGGACAGGGGATAGATTTTCTATTGGCACTGGTTTAAAGTGACTAAAAGATGGTCATATTTGTGGGAAAATACTGGCATGTACCCATTGGTCTTGGTAACTAGTTAGGTGCCTGCCTGCCTGCCTCCCTCCCTCCCTCCCTCCCTCCCTCCCTCCCTCCCTGCCTGCCTCCCTCCCTCCCTCCCTCCCTCCCTCCCTCCTTCCTTCCTTCCTTCCTTCCTTCCTGCCATCCCTGGGGCTTGAACTCAGGACCTGGGCACAGTCCTTGAGCTTTCTCAAGGGTAGCACTCTACCGCATTCTTCCAGCTTTTTGCTGTGGATGTGGTACCAAGGAATCAAACCTAGGGCTTCATGTGTGCTAGGTGAGCACTCTGCCACTAGGCCACACTCCTGGCCCTAGTTAGGAGTATTTCTTAGTATGAATGTATAACTATATTTGTAAGGTGTATGTGTGTACGTGCCCGCATGTACACTCAAATTATTATATATTCTTTTTTCAAATCTTCAGTGGCATTCAGATCAAGTGAGGTTGTTGAGGCAAGAATCATCACATTTATGTTTCTGTGGTCCTGTACCCAACATCTCAATCTTTTGCAGTTAACAGAGATTAAGTAATGTTAACATCAGAGGGTGGCTTCACTGCTTCCCCAGTGATAGGAAATGTGAATGGGAGTAATTCACTGTGGGACTACTCAGATTATACAGGGGAGCAGCAAGTACCACTTAGCTTGGGATGGCTCTGCTTGCCACATGACATATGGCACCTGTGGATTTGAAGATGGAGGAGGGTTCCTAAAGTAGCTCCTGGGATCCCAGCGCTACATGGGTCTTGACTTGCTTTCTTTCTTGGGGTAGTTTTCAGAGTTAGAATCATAAGGAGAATCCTTTCTCCTCACTTTTCTTGGGGGGAGGTGTTTCTCCCAAGTTTCCCCTTGTATTTGATCAACTCAGCTAGGCTACTTACTGTTCCTATTTGTAATTTTACACAGACTTTGACCTCGGCTGAGGCTTTTAACTGTTTTACCTCCCTGAACCCAGTTGTCCATTTCAAGACAAATCATACCAACAGCTTGCATAATTATGGACACTGCGAGAAACCAATGGATAATTTTGAAACCATCTGATCTTGTTAAGTGCTTTGATAATAAGGTCAATAAAAGCAAATTGTAGATCCCTTTGTGACTATTTAATGTAGATGATTATGCACTGACTTTTGTCTTTGTAATTACATAAAAAAGAGATCCAAAAGATATACTAGTATTTTATTTCAGATTTGGTTTCTTTTTATCATTATTATTTTGATGTAGACAAGAAGGATAAATGTATAATAGTTGGAAATTAGATAGATGGGGAACAGATATGTAATATTTTTTAGGGTGCCATTGAGAAGTGATTGTGCTGTTTGGCCTCATCCAAACTGTAGCAGTTTTCTTTTTCACATCAACATGGCTACTTTTTCCTATTATGAATGACTCCTTCTGGTAGCACTCAGGCTACATGAATGCCCTGGCAACAAGACTCAGAGCTCATGAGCTCTGTGTACTTCACGTGGAAAGCCATTATGTCCACTATGCTGGCTTACAAAGAAACTTCCTATTGAAAAGCCCTGTGATGACAGAGAAATCCTGGCTGTATAAGATTTAGAGAATTCAGAATGTAAACTCTAAAATTGAAATTTGGAATGAGCTCTAGAAGAATAATACAGGGTGGAAAGAACATTGTCTTATGTATAAAGAATAGATAAAGTCTTATTTTGCTTCTTGTGACCTTGTGCTCACATTTGTAGTAGTGTGTGTTGTTTCTGACTCAGCTGAGTTTTCTGTGCTTTAAGTATCACAGAGGGTTTCCAGCTACAAACCCAGGCTTTCTGTCCTCTTAGTGTCACTTTTCCTTGGATTTTCTGGAAGATTTTCTTCCCCTGCCATAGCACATTGCCTGTCTAGAGTGATTCTGTTCAAATTTTAAAGTTCAAGTGCATGGACAGCCTAGCTGTAGAGTTCCAGGCAGCTCCTGTCTCTTTTGAAAGGATGGCAGAGTTCTATGGCTCACTGGCTCCCTCTGGTGGGGTACAAGAGTTTGACAATGGATTCCTTGTTTGAACTGAGTCAAGTGTGATATAATCTAGATCAACAACAACAACAAAAAAAATTCACTAAGCTGGGCACCTATAGCTCATGCTTGTAATCCTAGCTTTTCAGGAGGCTGAATTCTGAGGATCATGGTTTGAAGCCATCTTGGACAGGAGAGTCAGTAAGACTACCTCTAATTGACCACTCAAAATCTGAATGTGGAGGTGTGGCTAAACTAGATAAGCATTAGCCTCGAGAGAAAAAAAGCCAAGAGTTGGTACCTAGGCCCTGAGTTCAAGCTCTATTACTGGCACAAAAATAAAACATTATTTTTTAAAGCTGGGCACTGGTGGCTCATGCCTATAATACTAGCTGCTCAGGAGCTGAGATCTGAGCATCACAGTTTAAAGCCAGTCTCATGGAAACTGTCCAAAGACTCTTTGATTCCAATTAACCACCAGAAAACTGGAAGTAGCACTATGGCTCAAGTAGTAGAGTGAGCTAAAGAGCTAAGGAACTGAGCCCAGGCCCAGAGCTCAAGCCCCACAATTGACCACCCCCCATTTTTTTTTTTTGAACATAGCTACCCAAAAGCATTATAGTGTCATTTTTTTTTTCATTTTCCTTTCTGCCTTGAAATTCAGTGTTTTCCTTTTTCTCTGTTACATTGAATTACATTGTCTTTGAGTCTAGGATAAAGTAGGAGGATTTTATATTCTTAGACAAGCATATGAGTGTATTGTAGACTATGGGCTTTTTTTTGGGTCGGGAGGGGGGGGTGGAGTGCTGGTCCTGAGGCATAAACTCTGGGGCTCTACACTGTCCCTGAGTGGTTTTGCTCAAGTCAAGTGCTCTGTTGCTGAGCCACAGCTCTACTTCCAGCTTTTTGGTGGTTAATTGGAGATAGGACTCTCATAGACACTCCTACTCAGGCTGACTTTGAACTACAATCTTCAGATCTCAGCCTCTTGAGTAGCTAGGGTTATAGGATTACAGATCCCAGCTGATATGGGGTGCTTGTATGTGGTGTTTTTTTTTTTTTTTTTTTTGTCGTGAGGCTTGAACTCTTGGCCTGGGTGCTGTACCTAAGCCACAGCATCACTTTCTGTTCATTTTTGGTACCAGTCCTGGGGTTATGAACTCAGGGCCTTTCTGTTTTGAGCTTTTGTGCTCAAGGCTAGCACTTTCACTTGACCTACAGCTCCAGTTCTGGCTTTCTTGATGGTTCATTGGAGCAATGAATCTCATGGACTTTTCTGCCAGGGTAGCTTCAAACCACAGTCCTCAGACCATAGCCTCCTGAGTAGCTAGGATTTCAGGCATGAGCCACCAGCCACCAGGCTTATTTGCTCATTTAAAAAAAAACTTAAGATATTCTGTCCAGTTGTTCTCCAAGGATGGTACCAGCAACTTCAGCATCTTAATACTGAAATACAAATTCTCAGGCCCCTTCCCAGACCCACTATTTCATTGGGTCAGCCGTCCAGTGCTCTGTGTGGACTGCTTTGCTAGGATTCTCAGTGCCTGTGATTTAGATGTCTCTGCATTTGATCCCCATCCCTCACACCTGTTGAAGCTGTCAGTGCTTAGCTTATTGGTTCCTGTGTCCCTACTGCCCTCCCAGCCATGCAGAGGCACTGGAGTTAGAGGAATTTGGTGGGCTCTGCTGTAACTGACTGCTGCTGGTTAGCTTCAGGACCAAGAAACAAGGTTACCAACAAGTGGCATGGGGGCATCGGGTTGTTATTTAGGAGGAGGGAGCTATGGTTTTTGCCCTGTCTTATATGATGTTTCAGTGACCTATTGTGGAGATGGTAGCAGTTCTTAAGCCCTGCTGTGCTTTGAATTCAAATTGCAGATGAAAAGAGAAGCCCAAAACCCGTAAATGACTTGTCAGAGCCACTCCATTGTGGTGATAGTATGATTGTAATGTAAAGCCAGTGAGCCGGACGGCAGGTCCCGTCCATCCTTTATAGCTTGTGTTTAGAGATCAGCGCTTCTCTGTGTCATCAAGTTCTGGTACCCAGTGTGTGATGCAGTCCACGCAGAGCAGCGCCCCAGTTCCACTAGATTTGTATGAGACCAAATGTGGGAGTTCATCAGAGGTGAGAGTATAGGAACCATATGTTCAGGAGAAGGCTGGGCCATTTTTTTCCTCCCCAGGGAGGTTGGCCCCTTTGCTCAGAGGGGTGTGTCTCAAAGGTGATAGCTGAGAACCCTGTTGCTGGAAGTTTCCAGCCACACCCCCAGGCTGGACCTGTGTATCTGAGCCAAAACGCAGGAGTGCTGTTTTTCTTTCCCTTCTATTGTATGTTTTTTTTGTTGTTGTTTTCTTTTCTTTTTCTAGCCTTGTAGGTTGGCAGAATTCTGTGGGCCTGGCCACATGGCCATGTGGAACCACAAAAGAATAGCAAACAGAATAAGGGTATGTATTTGAAACTGTATAAAAATAGCCTGCATTTTCTCCTGCTGGCAGGATCTTGCTGTCATAAACTTTTACCGCCAGGTAATGGCAGAGTCCTCATTGTGATTCTAGATGTTCCTGGAAGAGCCATGGCCAGTGCTGGCCAGGCCGCTCAGTTTGTAAGATGTGTCTGCTGTGTGATGCCAAGTTCCCCTTGCTGGGTCTCCTACATGGGTCTTTTTTTTCTTCCCCAAGTTGCTGGTGTCCCCATGTCTCTTCTGAACTGGGCCACAGGTAGCCAAATTGTGTTTGGTCACCAGCCTGTGACCTCTGCTATTCAGTTTGCCATCTTAGCCAGCCCAGGTACTGATTTTTGTCTTCCTCTCTGCCTCTGCTGCCTCTACAGGTTTCTAAGGTAAACGGAGTCACTAGAATGTCATCTCTGGGTGCAAGTGCAACCAGTGCCAAAAAGATACGCGAAGTGAGACCTTCACCATCCAAAACTGTGAAGTACACTGCCACGGTGACCAGGGGGACAGTCACATACACCAAAGCCAAGAGGGAACTGACCAAGGAAACCAAACCCAATCACCACAAGCCCAGTTCAGCCGTCAACCACACAATCTCAGGGAAAACCGAAAGTAGCAATGCAAAAACCCGCAAACAGGTGCTATCCCTCGGGGGGGCGTCCAAGTCCACCGGGCCTGCCGTCAATGGCCTGAAGGCCAGCGTCAGGTTGAACCCAAAGTCATGCACTAAGGAGGTGGGGGGGCGGCAGCTGAGGGAGGGGCTGCGGAACTCCAAGAGGAGACTGGAAGAGGCACAGCAGGCCACGGACAAGCCCCAGTCGCCCCCCAAGAAGATGAAAGGGGCGGCTGGCTCGCCTGAAGCCCCTGGCAAAAAGGCAGCAGGGGCAGCATCTGCCTCGGCAGAGAAGCCTCTGCTGAATGGACACATGAAGAAGGAAGTGCCCGAGCGCAATTTGGAAAGGAATCGGCCGAAGCGGGCCACGGCTGCCAAGAGCACGCTGGGCAAACAAGCACACGGCAAGACGGACAGCGCCTCCTGTGAAAATCGTTCTACCTCGCAACCCGAGTCCTTGCACAAGCTGCATGACCCACCTCCGGGGAAGCCGGAGAAGGGGGGCGGCAAGTCCGGGTGGGCGTCGATGGATGAGATCCCTGTCCTCAGGCCCTCCGCCAAGGAGTTCCACGACCCACTCATCTACATCGAGTCGGTCCGGGCTCAGGTGGAGAAGTACGGGATGTGTCGGGTGATCCCCCCTCCAGACTGGCGGCCCGAGTGCAAGCTCAATGACGAGATGCGGTTTGTCACGCAGATCCAGCACATCCACAAGCTGGGCCGCCGCTGGGGCCCCAACGTGCAGCGACTGGCCTGCATCAAGAAGCACCTCAGATCTCAGGGCATCACCATGGACGAGCTCCCGCTCATAGGTAAGGTCCAGGGGCAGAGCCTGCATTCTTCTGGCTCCTTTCCTGACCTTTGTAGGGGGTCTGGCCATTTATGGTAGGGCGAAGCTTGGTGTGGATGGACAGAGATCCCGGGACTCCCTCTGAGTTCTGGGGAGAGCATGGTCCAGGAAAAAGGTGAGTCATTGGCTAGGGCTGCCAGAAAATGCCATGGGCTGTTGACTTAAACACTGGGAATTTGACATCATGGATTTTTGCTGAGGCGTCCTCTTGGTACACCTTCGCCTCGTATCCTCACATGGACTTTTCCTTTTGGGAGGATCTCTCTCTCTCTCTCTCTCTCTCTCTCTCTCTCTCTCTCTCTCTCTCTCTCTCTCTCTGTCTCTCTGTCTCTGTCTCTGTCTCTCTCTCTCTCTCTCTCTCTCTCTCCCCCTCCCTCCCTCCCTCCCTCTCCCCCTCTCTTCGCTCCTCCCTTTCTCCCCCCTCCCCCCCTTCTTTGTACTCAAGGGGCTAGCACCTTTTGAGCCACAGTGCCACTTCTTTTCCTTCTATATCTGAGTCTTTCTTTTTTTCTTTTGACTGGTCATGGGACTTGAACCCTGGGCTTGAGCGCTGTCCCTGAGCTCTTCAGTTCAAGGCTATCACCCTACCCCCTTGAGCCACCACTCCACTTCAGTTTTCTAGTGGGAGATAAGAGTCTTACAGACTTTGTGCCCAAGTTGACTTTGATCCGCAGATCTCAGCCTCTTGAGTAGCTAGTATTATAGGTGTGAGCCACTGCGCCCATCCTAAATTGCTTTTTCTTCTAAGTGTGAGGTTGTATTAAAGCCTACCTTGGTAAACTTCTGACTACTAGCCAGGAATGCTGAATATGTCTGCAAGCCTAGAACTCAAGCAGGAGGAACATAATATATCACATCACACTCAGAGTTTCTAGGGGTTTGCACTTCAGCGTACTAATGGGAATAGGGGTTTACAGTGCAGCCTGCTCTACTCCTAGAGATTTCTAGACATACTTCATCTCCTTTCCTCTCCCCTTCTTCCTCCCCACCCCTCATATCATCATTTTTCCTTGAGCTTTCTTTGATGACTATCTGGACCTAAGCAGCAGGCAAAAGTCTGTGCTGTGTTTCTTCTGAGAGTCACTGCAGCTCTTGCTGATGATACATAGCCTTCTGCATTGAGTGCATGTGCTGGGGCATATGAAAACCAGACACATGGGGACCAGTACCTGCCCTTGCCACTGTGGAGCCCTCCTCTCTCCTACTCTAGCTGGATGAGCCTCAGTGGAGGCTGCAAGGCAGGGTAGGATGGGGACAAATCCTTGAGCCATGCAACCTTGCTCACCTCCCATTAGACTCAAGAACCAGGTCAGGAAACAGGACCAGCCTCCAGATTGCAGATCTGGGAGTGGTTTAGCATTTGTTGCAGTGCCCGGAATTGGCCGGCGGGGGTTTCATCTAATCTCTCAGCAGTGGGCTGTCAGGTGCACACCAGACTGACAGTCTCTTCACTGGAATGAATTCTTGGTTTGCGGTCTGTCTATTGCTGAGAGGGCATGGAAGATGATGGGTGTAGGCCACTAGGGACCACAAGACCAAGCCAGGCAGCTCTCTATGCTAGAGAAGATGTTCTTTTCACCATCACTCCTAAGTGTAAAGCACTTCCCAGTCAGGGGCACTAATCTGGCTCATGACTCGTGGAGGCCTCAGGCCAGCCATACCAAATTAAACAGGATTTTTAAGTCACTTCCCAAAGCTACCATTGTGTCTGTACAGAGCTTTCTTGTACCTCTCAACCACTGCCCCCTGGGCAGCCTTGGTACTCAGGAGGATTCGGGTGAGCAGGTTTGGGGTGGGCAGGGTTTCTACTCCCTGGCAGCATCTTGATCCTGGGGATGGGACATTACTGTTTTGGGCAAGGATTCTGTAGAACACTTTCACAAGGATGGTGTGTCCTTCAGGCGCTATTAGGTATATGTTGCTCTGTGTATAGAGACCCCCACAAACAGTGATTGATTGATTGATTGATTGATTATTGTGGGTCATGGGGCTTGAATTCGACCTGGGTGCTGTCCCTGAGCTCTTCAGCTCAAGGCTACCACCCTACCCTTGAGCCAAGCCCCACTTTCTGTTTTCTAGAGGTTAATTGGAAATAAGAGTCTCAGATCCTTTTGTGCATGGGCTGGCTTTGAACCTTGATCCTCGGGTCTCAGCCTTCTGAGTAGCTAGAATTACACGCATGAGCCATCACCGCCTGGCAGAGTGATTTCTCTCTCTACAGCACAAGGCAGTATGTGGCCAGTAGTCAGACAGACCTTGGGTGATTCACATGGAATCTAAAGTTCAAGGCTTGGGACAGTTTCTCTTCCTCTGTCTGATGCCCAATCAATCAGAGTAAATGGGACTCTGGTGTTGATCTCATGCTGCCCCAGGCACTTGTTCTCACGTGCTCTCCTCGTGGGGCTTGGCGCCGAGGCCTACTCCAGCCTCTGCTGCTGTGCTCAACTGCAGGCAGCCTTACTTTTCCTTTTATGTGTTGATTTTAGTTTTTAGTTATTATTGAGGTGGTGGACACAGTGGTTACATTGCCATTTCTTTTTGGACAATGGCCCACCTCTTTTACTTTGTTCCTTCCAGTTTTTCCCTTCCATTCCCATTCCTTTTATTTCTGATTTTTTTTTTTTTTAACCATGTTCACCTAGCATCTTGTGGCCAGTTGATTTGGAAGATTCCTCGCTTTTATATTGGCCCAGGGGTGGTTGTTTCACTTCCTGACTAACATAGATCCAGGCTCACAGTTGTGAATAGATTCTAGGCTGGGGCAGGTAGTGGAATACTTCGCCTGCACATCTGGAATCAGCATCCCCCCAGTCTGGGCAGCCCCAGGCCTCTGAGCAGATACTGCCCTTATTCTTGGAAATCCAGTAAGACTGAACACGAATCTCCTTGTGGGTGCGGGTGTGAGTCCAGGTGTTTGGAGGGGTATTTGGACTTGATAACATTTGGGTGTCTATGATTTCCCACATGAGAATGTTCTAGGTAGTGCTGAAATGCAGAGGCTATAAGAAGACTGGCCCACTCCCCACCAAGACTGTCACTCCTTATCACCGCCTCTGGGGGTGGCAGTGGTGGCACAGTCTGTGCATCTGCGTGTCAGTCTCTTCACTGGCCTCTTCCATGTTCCCTCCCTAGCTCCGACCAGCCCTGTAGCATCCGTCCCTGGAGAGTGGTTGTCTTTCCATGGACAATGAACTCACTGTTCTCACCCTGGGGCCTGGCAGAGCCCTGGGCTTGCAGTCCTCAGTCAGAAAACGATCCTCAGAAACAGTCGTGTTCATGTCCTCATCTCCCACCCTGTGTTTACCTCCCTCACTGCCCCAGGAGGCTGCGAGCTTGACCTGGCCTGCTTTTTCCGGCTGATTAACGAGATGGGCGGCATGCAGCAAGTGACTGACCTCAAAAAATGGAACAAACTAGCAGACATGCTGCGCATCCCCAAAACTGCCCAGGACCGCCTGGCCAAGCTGCAGGAGGCCTACTGCCAGTACCTGCTCTCCTACGACTCGCTGTCGCCCGAGGAGCACCGGCGGCTGGAGAAGGAGGTGCTCATGGAGAAGGAGATCCTGGAGAAGCGCAAGGGGCCACTGGAAGGCCACACGGAGAACGACCAGCACAAGTTCCACCCTCTGCCCCGCTTCGAGCCCAAGAACGGGCTCATCCACGGCGTGGCGCCCAGGAACGGCTTTCGTAGCAAGCTCAAGGAGGTGAGCCAGGCCCCGCTGAAGACGGGCCGGCGGCGACTGTTCGCTCAGGAAAAGGAAGTAGTCAAGGAGGAGGAGGAGGAGGAGGACAAAGGTGTCCTCAATGACTTCCACAAGTGCATCTACAAGGTAGGGGCCTGCGGGTCCCCCAGAGCGCCAGGCTGGGGAAGGGGGAGGGATTGTGTTGACTGTGTGGCTGCTGTAACTACCGAGTGGGAAATTCTTAGTGGATGGGAGCTTCTTGGCTCACAGCCATGCAGGTTGAGAACAGGTGTGTTAGGCCGGGGTTGAGGGCAAAGACGGGGTGTGCTTCCACCCTCTACCCCTCCATAGTCACAATGGCATCTGAAGTCTATGTCTGAACTGTGTGTTTACACACACAGGCGCAGCTGGAGAGCAGCGGGAAAGGAAGGGTTGGGGATCTCTGGCATCTGGACTGCAGGGGGCCTCATGGCCTTTACCCTTTGGCATGGTGGGCACAACATTTGCCTCTCAGGCTTCATTCTCATGACATGGGATATGAGTTTCTGTGCATTTGTGCCAGAGGATGAAATTTTTGGAGTGTGTGGGTCATGTTCTGCACCTCAATTCTCTGTCACTTTGAGTACCCACTTCTCCTGGAGCTGCCTAAGCTGGGGCTCTCAGATCGATGGGACCTCATCATCAGTGTGTGTGCTAGGCATTTCCTTCCCTACCTTATTTCTTTCCCATGTGGCCTGCAGCCTTCCAGTCGCCAGCCCATGAGGCTTCCTTCTCAACAACCATCTCTCCCTTGACCATCCCAGAGGGAAGGGGTGGAGCCAGGACCAGCAAATAGAAACACAGACTTTCCTCTATCCTGTACTAACCATCCTGGGAAGCCTTTGAGCAGCCCTCGTCTCTTTGTGGGAAGGGATGTTTCACCAAAGCCAGGTTGACAGAGGATGTGATGTGTGGACTCTCCTCCCGGGGCATGAAGCCTGCACCTCTATGGTCAGAGTGATGGGGTAGATCCTGAGGTTAGGGCTGTTTGTATCTGCGAGCATTGCGCCCATGACATTTAGCCTTCTCTTGTCACTGCGGATTTCCCCCTAAAGTGCAAGGCACTGTCGAACATGTCCCCTGGAGAATTCTTCCATGCTAAATAGGGTTCTGTGCCTGTGCAGCCCCCTCAGTTTGCCACAGTGGTGGTCAGAGGATGGGCTGTCTTGCGTTTTCTGCCAAGTAATAAGGTGCCTTGAGTGAAGTGAAGTCTTTTTCTCCTCCTTTGCGCCCCCCCCTCCCCCCCGCAAATCTTGCTTGAGACCCAAATGGCTGTAGCTGCAGGAGTGGCCTGATTTGAGGCCTGGCCCAGACTTTGTGTCTAAGCTTTACTCTTGTGTTTTTCTTTTGTTTCAGGGAAGGTCTGTTTCTTTAACAACTTTCTATCGAACAGCAAGAAATATCATGAACATGTGCTTCAGCAAGGAGCCTGCGCCAGCTGAGATTGAGGTAAGCGAGGCTGCCTACCCGCACAGAGCACTGGACATGGATGCCGTCCATCCTTGGTTGAGCATGTGCTGTTATTGTAAATGGAGCCACTGACCAGAAGTGACAGAGCGACAGTCATGGTTCTGCAGTGAGCCTTGGGGTGAAGTGTAGGCCCCCTCCCTCTGCTGCACGTGTCCTGTGCAGAAGAATTCCTTGAGACCATGGTTTTTTTTTTTTTTTTCTTTTTCTGTTTTCTATTTAACAGGATTGGCAGGTTGCCATTTTTGTGACCTTGCCAACTCTCCCCCCTTCTCTCTCTCTCCCTCTCCCCCTCCCCTCTCTCCCTCTCTCCCTCTCTCCCTCCCTCCCCCCTCCTCCCCTCCTCTCTCTCTTTCTCTCCCGCCCTCCCTCCCTCCCTCTCTGTCTCTGTCTCTCTCTTTTTGAGTTAGTGCAAGACTGGAAAGACAGCACTTCCGTGCCCAGACCAATTAGGGACAGTTGTGTGTGAGGCCCTCAGGACCACAAGGAATCTGTTGATTTACATTACTTGGCTCAAGCTCAGCCGAGTCCCTGTGACTCTCCAGCTGCAGGCATAGGGGCTTGGCAGTGGCAGTTGTTGGTTTGTAAAGGGGAAAGAACCCAACTCCAATTCCTGGTTTGTAGCCACCCAGGTCTCAGCTTCAGTTGTTAATTATGTGTTACCTTGCGAATGTCTAGCCCCACGTGGGTTTTTCCTCCCAAGCATGCTGACCAGGTGAAATTTCCTGCTCCCATCTGTGCAGCTGCGTTATCCCCATGTTACCCACGTAGCCCCAGTGCCACTGCCTGAAATTGCTCTGTTAATGGGCACCAGAATCTACCTGACCCTCGCTGCATCCCATTCATTTATTCACCATGCTGCCACGTGAGTCCTGGCTTGGAGACCATGTGGCTATCTCAGCTCCTTCCAGAACCCTCCCTGGCATTTGTGGTAGAAATGTTGACGAGAGGAAGAAACTTAGGGGCTGAACATTTGAACCAAAGTCTCGTGTCCTGCCTGTGTTCTTGTGGGACCCCCGGTTCAGGATGTTTTGGCCACAGTATATGCTATGTGGCAGCTCATTTTCTGGTTTTCTTTTACTCAGGAATTCCTCAAAGTCTAGGGTTTGCTCTAGAACTTGTGTAAATATTTAAACCCAAAGCAGAGATTTGCTGAAATTCAAATTTGGGTCTAGCTGGAGACAGCAACTGGAGCTGGCTGTCATGGCTACAGGAAGAGCCCCTGCCCGGTCTCCTGCCTCCCTCCTGTCCTTAGTGGAGGACCTGACCTGTCCCCTTTAGGCGCACCATGACTGGTTGTCATTCGTGGAAGTCCCGCCCCCTGAGGCCACTCACCTCTCCAGATGAGAGTCACCAATGTCATTGTCCTACTTAGGACTGAGCCATGGGGTGGCCTTCCTGCCTGAGCCCACCCCTGCAGTGTGTGTCTGCTGAGATTTGGGAAGACTGCAATAATGGCAGGACAGAGCGAGACCTGCAGCTCTTACCTCTAGTCGGCACCCCCAGATCCTTCCCTGCCTCCAAGTTGTTTGGGTGGAACACAATGAAGTTCCCTGGATAACTTCTTAAACTGTCAGAGTGAGGGGTGTCCACACACACACCCCACACCCCCACCCCCTGTGCAGAAGGTGTGCACATGTGCCAGCCTGCCAGGCCACTACTGAGTGGTAGTGTAGGAAGTATTTATCCTTGGAGTCATTGCCTTCTCATTAAAACCCTTTCATAGAAATGAGTTCCCTTACTGTGGCCATCCACACGCAGCATGGCATTCCACACCAGGACCTTTTGAATGTGCTCAGTTCTGTGGCAGGAGTCCTGCTCCCCACAGTGTATATGCCTTGCTGCTGCCCCTGTGGGCACCTCTGTGTCCTGAGACCCTGCTCTGAGGTGTTCACGTAACTACCCACTGGTGGTCTGAGCAGATGCATGGGCGGCTCTTGACCAGGTGTTCTGCTGGACGTGTGTGGCGCATGGTGACCCAGTGTGGTGAGGCACTCATGGCCCTTTTTTCTTCCCTATAGCAAGAGTACTGGAGGCTAGTGGAAGAGAAGGACTGCCATGTGGCAGTACACTGCGGCAAGGTGGATACGAACACTCATGGTAGTGGGTTTCCGGTGGGCAAGTCGGAGCCCTTTTCAAGGTAACATTGTCACCACTTATCTGTGCACTGGGACTAGCAGGTGTCCTTCCCTACTGGTGTGTGACATCCCTCCTCTCTTCCCCTACAGGCATGGATGGAACCTGACTGTCCTCCCCAATAACACAGGGTCCATCCTGCGTCACCTCGGTGCTGTGCCTGGTAAGCACCGCCTCGGCCAGGCTCCAGGGCCCGCTGTGGTAGTGCAGCTTTGCCTGCCCTGACTGCCAGGGCTGGAGAGGGAGGGGAGGGGGTGGCGGTGTGCATTGAGACTTTGGCTTTTGGGGAAAAGGACAAGGATAAGGTTGTAAGGCAGTAAAAATGTTCACTCATGCCAGCATCTCCAGGGCTGTGTGAAGCTGAGCAGCCAGCTTTGAGCTTGAAGGTCTTAATGCCTCCAGGCTGAGATCATAAATGGGCTCAGACGTGATGGGTACCCTTGCCTACTTTTGGGCAAAGCCAGGTGTCCTAGACATTGTGGTCAATGTGAAGTCTTGCATCCCTGGAGAAGGAAACCTGGATATGACTGTTTCGGAAGCGTCTTTATGTGTGGATTCATTTCTGTAGAGCAAGTAGGGAGGGCTCAGGTGCCTTGTATTTACTTGAGTTTTGTCTGGCTTTTGAACCACATTTCTTTTTTTAAGGAAAGAAAAGTTACTGTATTTTTTAAAAATAGTGTTAGGTAGTACTAAGGTTGTACCCAGGGTCGTAAAATGTTTTCCCCTTGTGTTCTAGGAGTGACTATTCCCTGGCTAAATATTGGTATGGTCTTTTCTACCTCATGCTGGTCTCGAGACCAAAATCACCTTCCATATATTGACTACTTACACACTGGTGCTGACTGTATTTGGTGAGTCCTAGCCCTCTCTGGTGGGTGGGCACCGTGAAGGGGGAGGCAGAGCAGCGCTCCCATCTCCCTTGGGGCAAGGGCTCAGGGTTGCAGCGCATGTCCTCGTTTCCCTGGTGAACTCTTCCTTTGTCTGGCTCGTTCTGGGACCTTCCGTCTTACGCTGTCCTCATGCTGTGATGAGGAGCAGTGATGTCAGTGCCACAGGAAGGAGATGGGTAGCAGTGGCCATGCTGTCCTTCCCTTCCTAGCCAGATTTGTCAGGTCCAGGTGGCTGCCCGTGGCCTTCCTGCCCACCCAGTGGGGTCCCTTGGACTGCAGAGTCATCTGTAGAGGTGTCATGCGGTCAGGACTGGGTCTTTGGTATTTTGTGGAGCATAACGGCTGGGAAATTACTGACTTTAGTAGGACATCTCTGCTCTGGGACTGCCGACATCACATTCACCCCGCACTACGTTTATTGCCCTCCTTAGGTGGCAAGACATCCTTTCTATGAAATAAACTGAGTTTTAGAATTGACAGGCCCCCTCCCCCATGCCATGAGCCAGGGCAGCAGACTGTGGGTGTCGGTGTGGGTGGTCTGGCACAGGAATGAGGAGGAGGGGACTTGGTATGGAAGAGGGTACCAGCACCCCGCTGGACATGAGGGCATGGAGCTGGCGGATGGTGGAGTTGAGGCTGAGGGTAGGCAGACTGCTGTGGCCAGTGCCATCTGGGCGATACCTGCTCAGGTCTGTGATCAGCCCCTCGGAGCCTGTATGGAGTCCTACCAGGTTCCCGACCCCGCAGACTCCTTGGGCCTCCCTGGCTTTCATCTGCACTGCTGGGCGTGGCGAAGCCCTTGCTGGTGTTTTCAGAGCTTGAGTGCTGAGTTAGAAGTGGTGAAACACAAGAGGCTGTGGGCTCTTTGAAGTCCCATCCCTGGACCCTCGGTGACAGGGGAGAAAGACAAGCCAGGGACGTGATCAGAGCACTTGATGGTGTGTGGTTTTTCTTACAACATGTGATTTGTGAGTTAAATACAGGATTAGTAACATAAATCAGTAACAGAATATGTTGGCTTTGAAATAATGTAAACATTGTTTAAAAGACCCATACATGAGGCTGTTGCCTTCCCTCAGCAACCAACCCCAGGCTTTGGTCTCAACTATAAGGGTTTCATTCTAGATGGCCAGCACGGCAGAGACAGTGGCTGGCTACATGGCCAGGGTGGCAAAGGCAAAGAGGGAGGGGGAGAGGTTGGCTTTGGTAGCTTGATGTCCAGTAGTCAGTCCCTGTTTCTGTCTGTCCTCAAGTCTACTCAAGCAGCCTGTGACGTGCTGTGGTCCTCAGACCTGTCTCACACAGCCCTTTGTTCACACATTCGTGGATGGTACTCGGTGCATTGAATCTTCTCTCCCCTCTGCCCTCGCCAACCTCTGGCTTATCTTCCGCCTTTTCTACCCTGGAGGCAGGCCCCCTGCTGAGTCCTCCCCATATGCCACCCCAGTCTGTATACCTGGGAGTCTGACCCCTCCCGTGGGTCTTGCTACCTACAGTTATTGCAGGCAGGCACACACAGCGACCTAGGACCCGTGCCCCCACCTTCTCCACTTACCAGCAGCTATGGTTGTGGCTGCAGACTGGCTGCAGGAGGTGTATGCGCACAGGCCCAGCTCTGTGTGTGTGTGTGTGGGGGGGGGTCGTCTTTTACCTTTCCTGGCCGGCTGCCCAGGTCCTCCTGGTAAGGATGGGATCGCAGCAGTTCCTCCCTCCGGAGCACGCCAGATGCTTAGCACTGCTCTTGCATGCTCACAGGAGGCCGGTGGAGTCCACACTTGTGTCTGGTTCTGATTTGTGTGGGTTTTGGACATCTGTTTTTGGTTTGAAGGGTTTTTGGCTCACCATGTGGGTCAGATCTGCATAAAAGATGAGCCGTGTGCATGGCCGCCGCGACTGTGGTTTGGCTGCGTGCTGGGCGGAAGAGGCCAGCAGTGACAGCGCGCCATGTGCTGCCAGCACTCTGGGCCTGCGCGTGTGGTGGAAGGGGCCTCATCAACGCTGTTTTTGCTGGTGTTGTCTCATGACCCAGGTATTGCATTCCTGCTGAGGAGGAGAACAAGCTGGAGGACGTGGTCCACACCCTGCTGCAGGCCAATGGTACCCCAGGGCTGCAGATGCTGGAAAGCAATGTCATGGTATGTCACCTGCCAGCCTCCCCCAAGACGCTGGAGAGAAAATGGGGGGTAGGGGGGGTAGGAGAGGGAGGGAGGGAGAGTGAGTCAATTTAATGGAGGCACTGACCTGCCTTTCAGAGGCAAGAAGGACTGAGCAAAGCGATTCTGATTCTAGGATGCTGATGGCCCCTGCAGAGGGTCAGGTTCAGAGGCTTTGTGCTCGTCGGTGTGGGTGGGCTTTGGGCCAGCACTCACATGCTACCTCTTTTGCTCCCACTACTACGCTGCTGAGGAGGTAGGAGTTGGGAGCAGGAGTGTCCGGGGTCTCTCTCAGTCCCTTCCCCCTGCATTACTCTGCTGTCTATGCTCAACTCTTCCCCGGTCCAGCTCAGAGAGAGCATCCCTATAGGCATTTAATGTCCCATTGCTGGTCCCTGGCATTGTCCTGTGAGGTGGGGACAGGAGGTGGGTAGGGAAAGAGTGATTGTGGCCTCACAGTGACCTTTGCCACCCGGAACCTGGAGTCAGTGTTAGGCTTACACCAGTTTAAAACTACTTAGTTATTTTAGGGATTATTATTAGCCTTTTACTTTCTAAAGGATAAATGGAGAGAAACTAGGGAGAGAGACAGAGTTAGAAGCCTCTGTCAGCAGAGCTGCAGGGCCACTGAGGCTGCAGGGTGGGTGCGAGTGTGTGTGTGTGTGTGTGTGTGTATGTGTGTATTTCAACTGACCCTGTTTCTCCAGATCTCCCCGGAGGTGCTGTGCAAAGAGGGGATCAAGGTGCACAGGACGGTGCAGCAGAGCGGCCAGTTCGTCGTCTGCTTCCCAGGGTCCTTTGTGTCCAAAGTATGCTGTGGCTACAGCGTCTCAGAAACCGTGCACTTTGCTACCACCCAGTGGACAAGTATGGGCTTCGAGACCGCCAAGGTGAGCAACGAGCGTTCCCTGGCTGGTTCTTGCTGCACGGACAGGATCTGCACAGTAGCATATGGGCATACATATCTGTTTGGAGACAGATTTTGTGCTGGAATAGGTCTTTGAAATCCTTAGGGGGGTGATGGTCTGTGTCATGGAGGATTAGCTATCCATTACTGGCCAACCTCGGTGATACAGAGGTGCTTGTGCTTGGTGTCAAGTTGAGGCCTCTTCTTCATGGCCACCAGTGATGTGGTATGCTGTGACTATCCACACCATTCTCTAGGCAAGCCAAGTCATCCTCCTTTTTTAATAGCCTTGATACAAATACGCGGACCCATGAGACTCAGCTGTCAAGACTTCCTCTCTTCTTCTCTTTCAGGAGATGAAGCGCCGCCATATCGCCAAGCCATTCTCCATGGAAAAGCTGCTGTACCAGATTGCACAAGCGGAAGCAAAAAAGGAGAACGGCCCCACTCTCAGTACCATCTCAGCCCTTCTGGATGAGCTCAGGTACCTAAGGACAGCTGCAGTGAAGGGCTGAGAACCATGGTCAGCCACCCCCGTGCCAACCAGGCCAGCTGTTCCTCAGAGCTGGGCAGAGTCCTTGTCTTGTCTGCTGTCGATAGTCCGTAAGATTCATCCTACAAGTGTAACCGGAAGACAGGCAGTCTGTGGACCCCAGTTGTATTACAGTTCTGCCACAGGCACCTCAGCCTGGCTCTGCATTCTAGAAGTTGTGGAGAGCTGCTGGTAGTGCCCAACCTTTGCTTTCCTTGCCAAACTGCTTGCACCAAATGCAGTGACAACACTGGGCTACTGGACCTCACACCACAGCCCAGTCTGGCTTTTTACCTGGCTCCCTGCACAGCCCTCCTCAGCCTCCCTGCCTTTAGCGCTCTCTTTCCCATGGAGGTGTCTGTGCTTTCCTAGGGGAAAGTGTTGGGAGTGCTGGGGGCACTGTACAGATTTAAAGACAGTGCCAGCAGATAGTGTGTTGTGTCTTCGTTGTGGAGTGAACAACATGTCATTGGCTTTCTGGCACAGGGCCTGGTCCCCAGCTGGGACTTTTGGAAGGTGAGCTGTGCTCCTGCCCCATGGGTGCATCTTGGCCCAAGTAGGTATCGTGTATAACTTGGCTGGCTGTTGCCCTCTGACGGTTAGTGGCCTGGATGCCTGCTCTGCACTGAGGTGCCACCAAGCTAGCTGACAGTGGCTCCGTCCCTTTGTCCTTTGACAGGGATACAGAGCTGAGGCAGCGCAGGCAGCTGTTCGAAGCCGGCCTTCACTCCTCCGCGCGCTATGGCAGCCATGACAGCAGTAGCACGGTGGCAGATGGGAAGAAAAAGCCTCGAAAGTGGTTGCAGTTGGAGACCTCAGAGAGGAGGTGTCAGGTCTGCCAGCACTTGTGCTATCTGTCCATGGTGAGTGTCCCCGCTGTCCTCATTCCCACAGGATGGGTCCCATTTGTCCTGTCTACGCTCCAGCACCAGACAGCTGGAGAGACTGGAGTCCACGTCTGAGTCAGTGCCCCGGTGTGGAAAGATGGTGTTCTGCTCCGGGTAGCAGAAGCACGCTAGCCTCTTTCAGGCTTCCTCACACTGCTCTGTCTGCCTCACTGCCCCTTCTTCTACTTTGCTCCCATAGTGTCACAAGGGGTCACAAGGGCTCATCATGCCCACATAATGTCACCACTTCCCATGGAAAAACCTTTGTGGATGGACCGATGTGCAGTGTGCAAAGCCCAGCCTAGCCCACCTTCCTGGGCCACTCCCCTGCATCCTTCCTTAGGAAGGAGCAGCTTAGGCCTGTATCTTGCAGCACTAGGCGGTTGCTGTCCTGGCCTGGCTCTGATTCTCCTCAGCTGTGGCGAGCACATCTGCTATCTCCAGAGAAGCTGACAGCCTCTCCAGTTCAGTCACACACTCCCTTGCAGCTCCAAAAGCTTACGAGGAGGGTGGAGCCATTGTGTGTCCATGACAACATCCCAGCCTGGTGTCAAACAGATGTGTTTCTCATAGTTTGGGAGACCAAAGTCGCCTTGGTGTGTGGCACCTTCTCCCTGCTTTCACATGGCGAGGCCTCTTCACCTCTGCTGTTTGTCCTGGCGTCTCCTCAGGACCCAGGTCAGGTTAGATCAGAGCCTCCTGCCCCAGTGTATACTCTGAGATGCTGGCAATCGGTGTGAATTTTGAGGGGATGGATTCAGTCTGTGACGTCATGGATTGCACTTTGTATATTTTCTTCTACCCCTGCTTGCTCCAATCTCAGCATCACCAGAATTGCCTGTCAGAACTGGGTAGTTCTTTGTCTTCTCTTGCTGCATCCTTCATGTATTACTAGGAATGATTTTATTTTTTCCTTTTGATTTTTGGTCGGGGTAATGTAGGGGTTACAGTTACGTTCACCAGGTAGTAAGTGCATTACTTCTCACACATCGATACCTCTTCTCATGTTTTTGTCCCCATTCCTCCTCCCCTCTCCCCCTGAAAGGAAGGAGTGATTTTCTGTGGTGACTGATTTCTATCCCATGGCACTGGCCTGGTCCTGCAGGCTTTTAGGGATGACAGTATAGACCTTTGGAAGGCTATGTTTTTAGTTTGCACCTGCTGAAAGGTTTGAGTTGTATTTTTTTACTTTTGGTGTGCATCACATTACTTTTCCGTGGTCTTCTCTCTCTGGCTTTAAAAGATACTTTTTGTCAGTGGCATTTTTACTTTCTGATAGCTTATTTTCTGCTCTTTGCCAGAGACACAAGACCAAATCCCACCTCAGGTATTAGGATACCATTCTTCCTTGTTTACATTTTAACAGAGTAAGATTTGAACTCACATGAGTAGCAGAGTCCTTCCACTGAACCAGCACCATCTCTGCTCTCCCCTGGCCCTTTCAAGACTTTCTACCTGAGCCTCCTTTGTGAAGATTGGCTTGTCCCACTGTTTTTGTGGTGTCATTGGGTGCAAGGGTCCGCTTTTGCCTCTAGCTGGATTAAAGCAGCTGCTTCTGAGTGTTATCACTTTTGCCACCTGTGGCCAGGCCAGATCGTGGTCTTCCTCTGCTGTGATGGCATCTAGTCCTAAGCAAGCATCTTGTCCTTTATCCATCCCAGTGTATAGAAGGCCTCCATTAGTATAGCTCAGCTCCAGTACCCAATTCTGAATTTGTCTTGCACATGGCTGGCATTTTACCACTTTGTGCCCTGGCTGGCTGGCTCTGAACCTCACTTCTCTAGTTCCCAACTTTCTGAGTAACTGCAAATAGACCAGATGGGATGCTGGTGGCACTGAGATCTTCCTATTTTCCCCATTTCATCTGTTTTCAAGGCAGCTCCCTGGCCTGGGCAATGTGGGTGCAAGCATTCCTGATTTGTACATGGGGCTCAGCCTGGAGCCCCGCTTACCTGTGCTGCCATCCCTACAGGTGGTACAGGAGAATGAGAATGTCGTGTTCTGCCTGGAGTGCGCTCTGCGCCATGTGGAGAAACAGAAATCCTGTCGTGGGCTGAAGCTGATGTACCGCTACGATGAGGTCAGTCCCCACTTAGTCCTGCCGGGGTCAGAGCCCAGGGCCCAGCACCATAGGGGACAGAGCCCTGGCAAAGCCCTGCCCTGCATGTAGGTATCTGGCCCGTAGCCTCGTGGAATTTAGGACAATGGTAGCTACAGTCCGCCCAGATGGCTGCATTTGCCTTTTCATCTCTGCACATCCATTTTCTTTCTATGCTGCTGTCCACACAGCCTCTGGCACTTTGCACACTGGCTTCCTGAGTAGGAGCCACCCTGAATGGCTCAAATGGCTCTATTAGTGATGGGATGGTGATGTCATGGTGGAAAGGTACCTTTTTAGAGAGACAGCCACTCTCTCCTTTCTGACCCCTGGGCTTGTGGCTCTGCCTGGCACTGCGGGGGAAAGCTTAGGCCCTCAGACCCCTGGGCCGTGGCTTTCAGAGGCAGCTCTCACCAAGACGCTTGGACACAGGTACTTCTCTGCAGATGTGTCTCCACATAGCAGGAAATCGGGAGTATTCTCTACCAGATGGCAGCAGGGCCCTCCTGGCTGAAACATCTGGAAGTGTCCAGACACTGGTAGCATTCCTTCTTAATGGGCTGTGTACACACAGCATGGCAAGTTCATCTTCACTGTCCAGCCATGGTTACACACCAGAGACAAATGTGGCTACGTTGTGATGGAACTTGTATGCCTCAAATAAATGTAGGTCAAACCAGAATCTGCTTCAGAAGTAACTGACTTCAGAAGCTCACTTCTACTTCCACTGGCAGAGCAGTCAGGATGATAAGTCTGGTCTGAGCTGACAAGGACAACATTTGAGGATGCTCAGATGTCTAGTTTACAAGAATCTTAATCCTCTTTAAAAAAAAGAAAATAGGCTGAAGCCAGGCGCTGGTGGCTCACACATGTAATCCTAACTACACAGGTGGCAGAGACCTGAGGAGTACAGTTTGAAGCCAGGTCTGGCAAAAAAGGCAGTGAGACTCCTTACCTCCAGTACCACTTGCAGCTTTTTCTGGGATTAAGTGGTAGCCTTGAGCAAAAGCAGCTCAGGGATGCTCAGGCCCAGGGTTCAAGTCCCAGGACTGGCAAACAACCCCCCCCCCACCACCACCAAAAAAACAAACCCTGACTGAGCCATCTCATGGGTGTTGCTGAGATCGGCTCCTGGACCCCATAAGAGCTGCCCCTGCCCCATGGACCTCAGGGCACCTCTGCTGCGTTAACTCCATGTCTCTTCATCCCAACAGGAGCAAATCATCAGTCTGGTGAATCAGATCTGTGGCAAAGTGTCCAGTAAAAATGGCAGCGTTGAGAACTGTCTCAGTAAACCCACACCAAAAAGAGGACCCCGCAAGAGAGCAACTGTGGACGTGCCGCCATCCCGGCTGTCAGCCTCTGGCTCATCCAAAAGTGCTTCAAGCTCATCATGAAGATGCCAACCCGTGGTTGATTTATATATATTTTTTTGTAATTATTATATTCTAGTTTGGAGTACTTGCTGTAGGATACAAGCTGTCTTTGCACTAGCTCTAAAGAAGATTTTCTTCTGGTTTTAGAGAACTAATTTTGTTTTAGCATTAAACTGTTGAAGTTTTTTTTCTACTTAGAATACCTAGATACTGCAGTCAGATTTTTGAAACTGCCGTATATCCACTGTTTAAAAAAAAAAAAAAACAACAAAAAACAAACAAAAAAAAACCCTTGAGGGGCTATATTAATTTGTATCGCCCCCATGGCTGACAAAAGCCTTTTGTTGTTTTTATTTTTATTTTATTTTATTTTTTTTCTAACTGTTGGGGGGAAAAGGCTTTTTAAACCCATTTTTTGAAGAGGGCGAAGTTTGGAGAACAAATTTTAAAACTTAGCAGTCGTGTGAGCAGATTTTTCTAGATTGGAAAAGGGATAGGAGACATATATATATATATATATATATATATATATATATATATGTGCATACATACACACACACATATACACACAGGAAAAAAAAACACAAAACTTGAAATGGCTTTACTTTTGGCTGTCTTTTCTTCTGTCATGTGCAAGAAGAGTTTAAGTTCTAAACCCGGAGAGCCCGGATTTTGTTGTGTTGGGTGGTCATGGCAGCTGAAAGCTGATGTTGGTTCTTAACCACAGGCAAAATGTGGAGGTTTGAGCGGCTAGGCTCTCAGCACCAGCACGTCACTATGCATCGGTTGGAGGACGAAGACAAAGACTGCCTGCCTCGAGGGTCACTGAGGGAGGCCTGTGCCTGATTTCATTAGGAAATCCATTCTGTTATTTTTTGGTGCTGTTGGCTACTTTATCAAAAAAACAAAAACAAAACCCTTCAATAGCATCCTTAAGGGAAAAAAGGAGGAAAAAAAAAAAAAGCAACACCCATGATTGAAGCCAAATGGGCTTCGTGGTCATCGATGTGCAATCTTTCTTAACATTCCATCTTCATCTCACCGCTTCTTGTTGTATGCACCTTCACAAGTCAGCATTAATCTTTCATTCTGAAATTTGTTTTTCTTCACGATCACATTTAGAGCCACTAGATCTGCAGTTCTTTTTGAATGTGAAAGTACATTTGTGTTCATCCTTGTCTATTTTTTCTCTTCGTGTTTTAACAAAAAGGAAAAAAGAAAAAAAAATCCCCTTCCCTTTTGTACATACACCTGTAAATTGTTTTAAATACTTGAGCCTTTTCTTGGTGGGGGGAGGGGAGGGTGAAAAGACAAGATGAAGAAAAGCCTTACATTTCAGTTTCTTCATCGGTTGGATTGGATGCTTACAGGGTTTTTCTTGTAACATTTTATAAGTGCTGCTTACATCACTGAACAACAACAAAAATAATAATGGAGTAGCTGTTGCCCTTCTCCGGTTGTGTGTACAGTATGTGTGGAATAAAAAGGGAAAGTGTTTTCACAAGCTGTTCTGTTTCATAATTGGACCACCAGTCCTGCAGCTCCCCTCGCTGCACTGAGCTGGCCTGGGGGACTGCCAGGAGTGTCCTAGGATCCACTTTGTTGGTCGTTGTTGCAGAAGACTGAACTGTTTTGGAATATTTAACGATGACATAAACGGTCAAGTGTTTTCCAATGTGGTTGTCCGGTTTTTATGGCCTTGCTGTGTACTTTTCCCTCTTTTTGACAGTAAACTTCTGCCTATGGCTTACAGTTTGACATTTAATTTATTAGCGCTGCTCTGCACCCTCCCTTGAGGGGGAAGACTTCATGTGGTTTATTGCCAGTTTTTTGTTTACTTTTCAGGTTTGTACTACAAGGTTTAATAATAAAAACAAAGTTTTTTGGACATTTGTCTGTCTTGTGGAAGATGAATGAATGGGACTGACAGCTGCCTGGAGTGGAGGTGCTGCTAAGACTTCCTTTTGCTCACATAGAGCGCCATCTGCTGGTGGCCCTGTGGCTGGACCAGAGTGTGCTCCAGAGGCACTCACTACTCACCTGCTGTAAGGGCCAGCAAGCAGGAGGAATAATGGCTACTTTTGCTCTAGCTGTTCCGGTCTTCTGGGCTCAGGTGTGTGTTCGAGGTAGGGTCTGCAAGTAGAAATTTCTGCCTGTGAGGGCCCGATATTCAGGTTTCACTCAGGACTGAGCCTACCACCCAGAACACCCCCTTTCCCAGCGGCCCGTGGGCCCCAGCACCTCACCGTGCTTACGTTCAGAATGCTCAGTTGTGCTTTCCCTGAGGTAGGGAGACACCTCCTGTACAAACTAGCTACATACTCTTTCCAGTTAAATTCCTCAAACTTTATTGTTAGCCCTTCTCTCAGGCAGTTTCTCACACATTGGCAGCTGTGTAAAAACCAAGCCCCTCTGTACAACAACCTGGCTTTGCAGGTGAATTCTGTGCCCAGCTGGCCATTCAGATATCTGGATTTGAGTCACTGTCGTCACTGATATCAGGGGTGGCTTTTCTGTCACTGTGTAATGTGGCCAGGGCAGTGTCCACCTGGATCTCCTCCTCATCGGCCTGCACCACTGGGCAGTCCCCATCTTCCCCCAGGTCCGGGGTGGACGAGTCAGTGGGGGCGGAAGGTGAAGAAGATGGCTGGGATGGGAATTCGCACGGATCTGGAACCTGAAAAGTTACTTCACTCTGACAGGTGTCCTGCTCAGACTCTGGAAAAGAATGAAAGAAAATTCTGTCAGTGAAGTGTTAGCGGTTATGAGCTACAGCCTTCAACAACTGACCATAAAGGGCTGGTGGTCCTGTGAGACACCACCCTGGGAGCTGTGCTAAGGAGCCATCAGAGCCTGGCACCTGCCTCAGTGAAGGCAACGACCACTATCTGATACCCAAACAGTGTGCTTAAAGGCAACTTTAATCTACATGCATAATTTACTCTGGAACACCAACACTAAGAGAAAAAGAATTACTGACCCTCGGGCTGGGAGTTTGGCCTAGTGGTAGAGTGCTTGCCTAGCATGCATGAAGACCGGGGTTTGATTCCTTGGTACCCTATACGTAGAAAAAAGCTGGAAGTGGTGCTGAGGCTCAAGTGGTAGAATTCTAGCCTTGAGAAAATTCAAGGACAGTGCTCAGACCCTGAGCACTGACCACTGACCCTTTGGCAGATCTCCAATTTCATGATTAGTCTACTGCCCCAGGGAAGGGCAGCTTACCTCTCAATGCTGTGTACAGCCTTCCTGAGGACAGGGCTAACTGCCAGGGTAGAAGGACACTTTTCATATGGCCTGAGGACAAGGGCATGGTGGCTGTGCCCACTGCATTCCACTGACACTAAATCAAGGGCAGGTGAAGGGGAAACCACCCTAACGCTAGTCAGTGAAGGCCGCAGGAAAAGATACATAAAATCCAGCATTCCATCTGACTCCCTCCCTGGGAGGCCAGCCAGGTGTGCGGGAAGAAGGGCTGGTGGACATGGCCCGTGATGAGGGAGATGGGAGGCCTTGGTTTCATTTCTGCAGGTCTCCACTCCTACCTAAACCAGGGGACAGTGCAGTGTTGTCCTCTCCACCAGAATTTAGGAAGACGTCCAGGGCCTCCTGGTCGGAGATATCCATCAGATCCATCTGCTCGAGCATGTCCACGTTCACCTCCATGGATGACATGCTTCCCATAGGCTCTGAAAACAGATCCGCAGCACAGCAAGAGAGCATTCCTTTTCTCTGGCATCACTTTAAAAGGTGAATTTCATTCACACTTGCTCAACCTCGTGCAAGTCTTCACCCTGAAAGCCTTCCCCAAGTCCTAGCCCTTGGTGGCTCTGCAATACCTGAGCAGGGCAGGCACCCTCACAAGCACAGGCTACATTGCGACTGTGGGACATTGGCGACTTTTGCCTACAAGTGGGACCGTCTGAAATCGCACTGACCTGGGGGTGTTTTACAATCCTAAAGCCTCTGTTGGTTTAGTAATGCATCCTACAGCTCCCAGCCCACCAGCAGCAGGAGACACTGCATTGCCTCTGGACTTTTATAGCCCAGAAAACTGTAAGCCAATAAAGGCATCCCCGGGCATGGTAGTACCTGGTGGAAGCAAATGTAAATTGATTGTAGAAGAATGTACCCTTACCCCGTGGGTTTCGCAGAAATATAAGCTTATAAAAGCATAACAACTCACTCAGAATTTACAACACATGGAGATAAGCCCTTGGGAGGGAGGGGGTCAGCACAAGCAAATCCGGTCTCCGCATCCTTTGCCAAGAACTACAGAGAAATCTTGGGACCAATAAATGAACATGTGCCAGACTAGCCACCTGAACGGGGCCCTGCAGAAATGTAATCACTGAAGGTTTACTTGACCTATGAGTTGACGATTAGTGTAGAAAATCAATAACCTAGATGACACGGTGACTGGATTCCCCATGCAAGACACAAATGTGAGCTAGAAAATGCCAAAGGTTTAATACCTTTATAGTTCCAAAAGGAAATGTGGAGCCATCCTGTTTAGAAAGGCCAAAAATTTCCAAAACACACAGGCATGGAAACCCAGATTTAGGAAGCAAAAGACATTACGAGCAAGATGAGTCCCAGAGGGAGATTTCCAGTTTTTCCGTTGACAAGCTCATCAGTTTGACAGCCTCGCACTTGAAAAGCCATGGGATCTGGGACCACAATGGGTGGCAGTGCTGGACGCTGACATCCAGGCTAACTGGTTATACTGGTGGCACTTTTCTGGGTTTGGAGACAGGAGGGAGGAGCTGGGGCTTTTTCTGACTATGGAAGGAAACCTTTCAGGATGGCCTTGGGCCAGTGTTCTGACTTTAAGTCTGAAAAGGGCAGAAGCTCTCATTCTGTATAACTTAAAAAAAAAATGCCTTCAAAAAAAGCTTTCAAGAAATAAGCACCAACCAAGGAAGATGTATCTGCCAATAATCATAAAATGTAAATGGACCAAACTTGCAAAAGATGACGGGGCTGGGATGGAGCCCAGTGGCAAAGCACTTGCTTACCATTAACAATACATGCGATATCCTGGGGTACACTCCCCAGTACCAAAAAAAGAAAAGTCATAAAGACAGACAGACACACAGACACACAGACACATACACGCAGAAATACAATTAAGTCAGGTGCCAGGGGCTCACACCTGTAATCTTAGCTACTCAAGAGGCTGAGTACTCAAGATCTGAGGACTGCAGTTCAAAGCCAACCTGGGTAGAGAAATCCTCAGATTCTTTCTTATCTTGAATAAACTGGAACTGTGTGTGGCCCAAGTGACAGAGCACTGTCCTAGGGTAAAAAGAAACTCAGGAACAGTGTCTAGGCCTTGAGTTCAAGCCCTTGGACTGGCAAAAACAAAACAAAAAAACAGTTAAAAGAAAGGTGACTGGTAGTAGTTTATATCAAAATCCCAGCACTTGGAGCCTGAGACAGGAGAGGATCTCAAGTTCCAGACTGCATAGCAAAACTGTCAAAAAACAAACAAAAATATATGAATGATTTTGTTGTCGAATCTTTTTTAAATAACACTATGGACAAACAAAGCAATGGAGCTATTGCTTAAGAAGCATTGTTGGGATAAGAACAGTACTTTTGGGGCCGGGAGTTTGGCCTAGTGGTTAAAGTGCTTGCCTAGCATGCACGAATACCTGGGTTCGATTCCTCGGTACCACATACATAGAATAAAAAGCCGGAAGTGGTGCTGAGGCTCAAGTGGTAGAGCTCTATCCCTGAGAAAGTCCAAGGACAGTGCCCAAGCCCTGAGCTCAAGCCCAAGACTGGCAAAACAAAACAAAACAGTACTTTCAGCCAGGTGCTGGTGGCTCATACCTATAATCCTAGCTACTCAGGAGGCTGAGATCTGAGGATCTCAGTTCGAAGCCAGACCAGGCAGGAAGGTCCATGAGACTCTTGTCTCCAATTAAACACCAAAAAGTGGAAGTAGAGCTGTGATTCAAGTGGTAGAATACTATCCTTGAGCACAAAAGCTCAGGGACAGCACTTACGTTCTGAGTTCAAAACCTAGGACCACCAAAAATAAATAAAAAATAGTACTTTGAGACAGATTCACTAAATAACCTAGGCTGGCCTTGAACTTGGGATCCTCTTACTTCAGCCTCACAAGTGGTAGGATTATAGATATTCATGTGAACTTGGTTATCAACAATTTTAGATATGCAAAAGCTAGACTAACCAAAAGTACAACTAAGACTGCAAAGTTTCCTATGCTAATGCTTATAAAAATAAAAGATAATTCTATAAAAAATGTGTCAAAAATTAACAATATGTAGAAAATAGCTATGGTACAAGGAACAGAAGTGTCATGGGTCCCTAACAGATCTGAGCCAAGTGTTTTCTGACACTCAGGAACAAACAAAGTATGACAGTCCCAGAAAAATCCCAATTCCATAAAAAAGCTAGTTCTGCCCATCTAGAAACTAAACATTAATTCCAGTCAAACTATGAACAAGGTTTTTCAAAGAACTTGAGTCACAGTAACTGAAGTGGCAGGGTTCTAGAGACAGAAGCCTGTGGTAATAAGACAGAGCCCTCTGCGGACTCCTGATGACGTGGGGGGCCATGCTGTACTATGCAGGGAGTTGAACAGGACCTCCAGCCTCTGCCACACCCTGATCCCTGGTTACAACAACAAGATGGTCCTAGGCATTGCCAGTGTCCCCGGTAAGGAGCCAGTGCCTGATGAGTATTACAAGGCAGTATGGTTTTGACCTAGACTCCATGTCAGGACGGCTGGAAATAAGACACCACAGTAACTGCATGGAAGGACTCAGCACTGCATCAGTGGAAACACAGCAGGCGGGATAAAGCAGCACATGGAAGAGGATGATGACAAGACCAATAGTCCCTACCATGGCCAAAGTGAAAATTGGGCCCCACTAAAACACACAAACTCAACTGACAGTGAACTACTGCTCTGTAGAGCCAAGAAGAAAACAGAACACAGTAGAATGTCCATATAACTGGAAGTTAAGGATTTGTGATTTGGGCTTAATAGGTCAGTGCTCTACCACTTCTTCCAAGCCCCAGGTTGTTGAGCTTTTAGTTTGTTTTCTAGGTAGGGTCTTGTGCTAATTTTTTGCCTGAGATGGCCTCATACTTTGATCTTCCTGTCTCTCCAAGTAGTGGAGGTTACAGGTGAGTACCACCACACTGAGCAAAGCTAATCATTTCTTAACATGAGCACAAACCATAACCAAAGCTCATCAGCTAACTTTGATTTACACAGACCCACCAGAGAATTGGTGGAGGTCAATATCCACAAGCATGGATGTAAGAAAAGGACCATAAAAGTAATAAGAATAAGCAATTGGGCCAGGCACCAGTGGCCCACACATGTAATCCTAGCTATGTAGGAGGCTGAGATGAGATCTGAGGTTTGTGGTTCAAAGCCAGCCCAGGCACAAAAAGTCCATGAGACTTTTATGTCCAATTAACCACCAGAAACTGGTGCTGTGGCTCAAGTGGGAGAGTAACTAGCCTTGAGCTGAAGAGCTCAGGGACAGGGCCCAGGCCCAGAGTTCAAGGCCTACAACCCACCAAAAAAAACAATTGATATTTAAAAGTAAAATCAAAACATCATTTCATATCCAATTTTTCTGGCAATGCCAACAAAGATGTAGAGTGATGGGGGCACACACAAGCAGGGGCCTCTAAACTGGCACTCATATGTTGGAAAGCAAAGGATGGGATCTAGTAAATTTAACAACTACAGAGGTGATTCTTCAAGAATGGTCTCCACTAAAGAAACTAATCTTCCCCAAACCAAACAAACCAATCACTAAAAGGGCAAGGGAACTGAAGAGAGACTTACTAGAACAAGAGGTAAAAATGGCAAAGAAACACATCATCCATGGTCATAAAGGAAATGCAAATAAAAACACCCCTGAAATAACACCAATCCGAATGGCCAATATTCTGAATTCAGACAGACAACAAATGCTGGTGGGGATGTGGAGAAAGAGGAACCCTACTGCACTGCTGGTGTGAATGTAAACTAGTACAGTCACTCTGGAAAGCAGCTCGAGGCACATCAAAAAACTGAAACTAGACCTTCTCTACTATCCAGCCATACCACTCCTAGGCATCTACCCTGAGCATCACACACCTGCACAGCCATGTTCATGGCTGCACTGTTCACAATAGTTGAGTGATGCAAACAATCCAGATGCCCCATCAAAGATGAACGGATACAAAAAATGTGGTAATATATCTATACAATGGAGCTGTACCTAGCTACCAGACAAGATAAAATAATGGCATTCATTGGGAAGTGGATGGAACTAGAGCAAATCTTGTTGAGTAAGATAAACCAAGACCCTGATATGTAGGTATTAGATCTAAACAATACGAGGTATTCCAGGTCATTGACATGAATTAGGAGATATAAATATACCTATATAAGTATATAGATCTATGATAGGATATATATTCTATAGGCATATTATATATTATATAGGTCGATACGTGTCTATGACATACAGACTCAGCTTAATTTTAATTATGATCTTAAATTTGTGTGCCAATGATTGCATATACAGATTTTTTTCCTTGAATACTTGTATGTAGAACATGACATTTGAAATATGATGTAAAAACTCAGTTTTAGCAAAAAGTTTTAATTAAAAAAAAAAAAAGAATGGTCCCCAAGTTGCAACTTGCCAACATCTTCATAATTAGAAACTCTGGGACTTCCAGGGGCCTCCAGAATTTGGGAATTGATGACCTAAAGCATACACTTGTAAGATATGTCTGTTCATACCAGCTGCTTATAGTAGGATTAAAAAAAACATACCTGTTCAAAATAAATAAATTTAAGAATAAATAATAAGCTCAAACTTGTTTCAAGATGCCTGCCCAGTAAGCTACAAAATGATGCATACCACGTAATGCAGTTTTGATGAAGTTTTAAATTTGCCAAGCTTAGGGGCCGGGAGTTTGGCCTAGTGGTTAAAGTGCCTGCCTAGCATGCACAAAGACCCGGGTTCGATTCCTCGGTACCACATACATAGAAAAAAGCCGGAAGTGGTGCTGAGGCTCAAGTGGTAGAGCTCTAGCCTTGAGAAATCCCAAGGACAGAGCTCAGTCCGTGAGCTCAAGCCCAGGACTGGCAAAAACAAACAAACAAACAAAAACAAAAAAAAATTTGCCAAGCTTAGCAAGTGTTGTGTGCTTAGGGCTGGAGATCTCGGGAGATGAAGAAGCGGGCACTCCAGCGAACAGAGGGTCCAGAACTTTGGTGGAGGATATTTATGTATCTGATGCCCTTCTATATATGTCTGGAATATCTTATAACGTTTTTTAAGATAGGAGGCAAATACTAATGTGTTTAGTTTGGAAATGCGAGCATGTTAGGCTATTGTCAGTTTTTCTCTGGATGTTTAAAATGCTTCCTAATTAAGATGAAAACATAGTAATAGAATGTAATAATGTTCATAATGTTAAGAAAGACCCTCACAGGGAAGTCAATAACACCAAGGTAAAATCACAGCTGGCAGCAATTTGAAGACATTTGTGTACTCTACATCGTCTAGGGAAAGGCTCTGAACTGCAGCCTAGGTGCGTTTTTATCTGCTAGTTCAGTCCTGCCTGCTGGCACAGACAGCAGCGCTCTGTCTCCAGAGCACTGCGTCCACTTGGGAACATGAGAGCCCAGTCAGTCTCAGTGGCACAAAGGCAGCCCTGATTCATGAGGACTCAACTGTGCTGACCTGCCAGGCAGCAGAAGAACCCAAACTCTTCACTGGAAACCTGGAGCTGGATGAGGGGAGCAGAACAGGGCGTCCGTTGACGCCCAGCATGAAATAAAAGCAGAAGCTTCTCCAAGAAATCACGAAGCACTCTGGGTCAAGGGGCAGATCAGGCCAGGGCAAACACAGCACCTCTGTGAGCCTTCACACACCTGGGCCCTGCTGGCACAGGGGTCCTTGATGTGCCGGGGCATCACAGAACCCCGTCACTTTTGGCTCCTGGCTACGTGGCTCACTCAGGCTTCCCCTGCTCCAAGTGGTTACTGCAGGACCTACACACTTAGCTAAATTGCTGGATGAAACTTTCATTTAAAAATGATGCCTGTCCATAGCAAAGATATGGAACCAACCCAGATGTCCCTCAGTTGATGAGTGCATCAACAAGATGTGGTATTTGTACACAATGGAATTCTATGCTGCTGTCAGAAAGAACGACATCACCCCATTTGTAAGGAAATGGAAAGACTTAGAAAAAATCATATTAAGTGAAGTAAGCCAGACTCTAAGGAACATAGGCTCAATGGTTTCCCTCATTTGCCATACTCAGTAGAAACCTTGGATTCTTCTAGCAGAGATTTGCAATAGAGCAAAACCTAGATACATAAGGCCATATAGTACGACGCTAAATGAAAGGACCTCTAGGATATAGAAACAAAAGCCATATAATGAGTGATAGTTGTCCTTAATGTACTATGTTATCTCTCATCTCTTTTACTTTCCCTTGGTTATCTCATATTGTTACAGTATTTCACTTTGTTATCTGATATATTGGATATATGCGTATTTGGTTATTTGAAATTGGATAGGAAAGGAGAGAAAACAGGATGAGGGTGGGGGTGGGAGGGAAGGAAATGGGGACCAAGACATGAGAAAGGGTATCAATGTATGTGAAGTAATGCACCTTCCATCTGGCAAATGTAATGTAACCCTTCTATTAATTACAATAAAATTTATATGGAAAAACAAATGATGCCTGTGACCATGAGAAAAACCTAAGTGCTCTTTCTTAGTGGTAAGAGGCCAAAATGCCAGGGTCACTCCAACAAAGATTTCTAACAAAGAGAACTTTTGGGTCCATGCAGCAGATGAAGAGCCTTCCCTGAGAAGGCCGGGGACAACCCCAGTGCTTCGGCTGTGGAAGGACGTTCAAAGCCCAAAGCCTCCAATGTCCTCAGTACTAAATCCATGTACAGCAGGTACCTACTCTACTATTGGTGATTTGGTTTTGTTTTTAAACTGAAGAACAAAGAGCTACTTTCTCAAAGCTTGAAGAGAATTATTTTTGAGATGTTCAAAGCCACAAAAATCCAAGCACTTAATATTTCGTTGACCTCTGCCCCATTCACATCTGCCTTTCTCCTGCCTGGCCCTAGCTGGCCAGGTGAGAAGCAGCTGCAGTACACCGTTCAGCCAGGTGGGCTAGCCATGCCCACCTCTTGGACCTGTCAGGCTTCTTGCCACCCCACTCAGCTTCCATGCCCTCCACACTCGCTCTGTGCTCAAAAGTGCACACATAGCACACACTAACCAAAGCTGAATGAAGGCAATTAAATGGTTCCACAGACTGTGCTGCCCCTGCCCTCTGCCTTGAAACCTCAGGACTATGAGAAATAAACCACCGGGCTATTTCGTTATGGCTGCCTTCTAGAGCTCCTGCCTGGCAGGATGCAAATTCCTGACACAAACTCTCCATTTCCTCCTGGAGGAGATGTCCCAACCTTGAAGGGGCTCTGAAGACAAGGGCTGGCTGTTCTATATCTCTGTGGGAAGCAGGAAAGCGGTGAGAACTGAATACGGTTAGACTGAGGGCTGGGGAGGGAGAGAGTGCTAATGCTCCGGGAAACAGGAAGGATGATGGCAAAGAGGTGGGGGTCTAGGATGCAACCCAAGGGGAGCCCCTCCATCTTTACAGTCCTTGGGTACACTTCTCAGCACCTGCCTGGAGAGGCATGAGCTACCCAAGGCAACTGCTCCACCTACCCCAGCTGTCACTCCTCAGGCAGTGGGTTTCCAGGAAGGAGAGGCCAAGACAGGAGTCTAGTCTCCACTCGGCTCAGTCACTGTGTGCATCTGTGTATCTAGATGCTCTTGCTAGCTACCCATCTGTGTAAACACAGTGCATCCCACAAGTTCTGCATCTGTGGATTCAAGTACTCTGAGGATTCTGACTCTGTATAGTCAAGCCAGTGACATCTGTGCCTGTCTCCAACATGTACAGCCACTTAATTCTAGTCATAACTCAGGACTACAGTATAACTCTGTACATAGCACTGAAGTTGTATTAGGCAACTTGGTATATACTATGCCATTTTATATAAAGGACTACAACATGCACAGAATTTGGTATCCATTAGGAAAGTCACATATATCAAGGAATGGTGATATATCAGAACAAATCCTGATGACAAGCAAAAGCATCCTTAGGAGTTGGCGACAGTGGCTCATGCATGTAAGTCTTGCAACTCAGGAGGCTGAGATCTGAGCATCATGGTTCAAAGCCAGCCCCGGCAGGAGAAGACAATTATCTACAATGAACTAGCCAAAAAAAAAAGCTTGGAGTGGCTCTGTGGCTCAAGTGGTAGAGCACTGGCATTGAGCACAGAGGCTCAAGGACAGTGCCCAGGCCCTGAGTTCAAGCCCCATAACTGTCATAAAACAAAAACAAAAAAAATAAGAACAAACACAACAACAAAAACATCCTTAGAAGGTACTTTTCAACTCTCAGAAATGAACCCAAGGACCCTGTGAAAGTCCCGAGCCACATCTCTAGTTCTCAAGAATTCTTAGCAAAAGAGTGGGAGAAAGGAAACCCTATGCACCAGTAAGAAAAGTCAAATACAGAGCCATATAGATGTGGAGCTTTATACCAACTATACAAGTAGAATCATGAAAGAACCGGGGTGTATAATTGTGAGCAATTTTTATCTTTTTCATCTTATTTAAAAATTTACTATAGCTCAGTGACAGAGCACTGGCCTGGCATGTGGGAATCTCAGGCCCTTTAAAACACCTGCAATCCCTGCACTGGGAGACAAGGGATCCTGAGTTCAAGGGTAGCGGGCCCTATCTGGAAAAATCAACCCCTGCCTCCTCAAGAAACACCTTTAAATTGTCAACTAGAATGACTGGCATTGGCAGAGCAAGAGCTAGTGAGACATTCAGCTTAGTCTGGTGGGTTTATCACAGAGCATTGCACACAAGATCTATGGCACGCCGTGTGTGGTGGCAGCTGCCCTGCTCACCTCGCCTCTCTGCAATCTGCAGGTAGCCTGTGGAAAGGTACTGCTCCATGTCCTGCTGGAAAGCTTCCTCGAAGAACTTCTGCCGCTCCTTCAGCTTCGTCTGCTGGGTCTGCTCCATGTCCAGCACCTTCTGCTCGTGCTTTGCATCAAGTTCAGCTGCAGAAGTACAATGGTGGGGTTAGGGGGGTTGAAAAGGACCACAAGGGAAGTGGTGCATGGCCTGACAGGCCTGGGCTGGCACCCTGGCTGTGTGGACAGCCACCAGCTCGTCTGCACCTGTGGGACTGCCTTCCACTACTGGTTGCCTGGCCCTCTGCCCCTCCTTTGTGCATACGGTCTGGAATGACCTTCCCTCTGCACCCACAGCTCCCCATGGCCAGTGGGGCCAAGTGCTCAGGCGATCCTCCCACGAGTGCCAGTACATGTGAGGCTCCACCAACTGCATACAGCACTGGCTTATGTGGCATGGCATGATAGATAAGGACTTGGAGTTCCTAGAATGTCCAGGCCTAGCTTAGTTATTTACCAGCTGTGTGCCCGGCTATGAGACAGACACAGCAACTCAATAGTCACATGAAATAATGTGAGACTATTTTAGAGGGCATGTGAGAAATACCCTTCAAGTGAGGCCCAAGTCAGTGCCACCTGGATAGAATGACTATTATAAGCCACTTAGGCTCATCATTCAAACAAAAACCCCAACCTACAGCTGGTGAACCTTCTAGTGGTTCACCTTTTTTTTCCATCCTAGCATGGAGACTGCACAAAATAATATCAGGACTAGATATTTAACTTTTTAGTTATTTCTAGGCTTGTTTATACCTAACACTGAATGCTATTAGAATCCTAAACTGGTCCCAGAGCCATGTGGCCCCAAGTCACAACACTCGGTGGTACAGGCGACCTCACAAAATGGAAGTGTCTGAGTGCATCTGATCTCCCCAGGCTAGCCAGGGCACAGAGCTTGTGTTTTGTTTTTTTCCTTTATGACTGAGGGAGCAGGGAATGCAGATATATGCAGGAGCCCAGGGCAGTGGTCCAGGACCACATGGCCTAGAAACAGTTTCTGATTCAGCGTCTCCAAGTCAGTGGAGACCTGGATTTCTGATCCAGGCTGCTTGCTGGTACATTAGTGTTGTTTTAAACTACGGCATTCATGTGAGTGACTGTACAGGAAGGTGGGAGATTCCTCCAAATGAGCTGTATGAATTCAAGCTCTGGCCTGAATCCACTGACAGAAGAATGGAGAAAGGACAAGCAGTGTTTATCCCTCAGCAAATGTTTCGGAATACCTCTGCCGCGGCCAACGCTGCACATCTGGGTCCTAAAGGAGCAGAGTTCAGCTCCCTCACTGTTTAGGTTCAATGCTATTCTTGTGCTCTGATCTACAGACATGCAAAGAATGGTGTTATGTAGAGCAATGCCGTGTCTTCTCCACATTCCAGCTCCCCTCACACTTGTGCTCACAGGAAAGCAGTGCCAGTGGAAAGAGTGCAGACGCGGGCCAAGTTTCAAACCAAGTTCCGTCCTGTTAGCAGAGGCTGCTGGCCTTCATTATACCTTTTAGTGCGCCTCTGCTGCCAGGCAAGGGCGGGGCTGTTTTCCCCCTCTGCCTGGGCACCTCTGTACTTTCTGTCAGTGTCCTCTGAACCGTGGGGAATCCACAAGTCACAGGGCCTGGGGTTCTGGGGAGCTGAGGCAGCTTTCAACAATGGTTTATTATTCTGGTGGAACTCACTCTGGTGGAACTGTGCTTTTTAGAACATATGCCTTACCACTATAGTTCCAGCTCTTTTTGTTTTCGTTACTTTTGAGATAGGGTTTTGCATTTTGCCCAAGTTAACCTAGACCATGATTCTTTCACCTCCAGAATAACTAGAATTACCAGTGCAAATGACTATGCCTGGTTTACATAAGATGAGGGCTCACTGACTTTTTCACCTAACCTCAATTTAAGATAATCTCTGCCTTCTGAGTAGCTGAGATTATAGGCTTGGAACCACCATGTCCAGGCCTGAGGTTTTAAAACATGCAGCTGCCTGCCTAGTTACTTCAAGTATTTCCAACTGTCCTGAGTTGGCTTACTTTAATTCAACAGCTCCTCCTGATCTCAGGGCCAGTTTTCTACCCAGGGTTCACTGCATACCAAGTCCAGCAACAGTTTCAGCTGTGCATTTAGTACAGAAGTGAGAAAACTTATAGCGGGTAGTGCTTGCCTAGCATGCCCGATCACTGGGGTTCGATTCCTCAGGACCACATACATAGAAAAAAGCCAAAAGTGGTACTGAGGCTCAAGTGGTAGAGCTCAAGCCTGAGGAAAGTCCAAGAACAGTACTAAGGCCCTCAGCTCAAGCCCAGGACTGGCAAAAAAAAACAACAAAAAAACCCCTCTGCTGTGAGAAAGTTGCCTCTCAGTCATAATTGTACTGTTATGTCCTGAAGTCATCCACTGTGCCTACTAAGTCAAGAAATGACCACAGCTGGGAACAGTACAGTGACTAAAGTACAGCTGAAGGAAAAATTCAAAATCCAGAGATGTAGTAGCACAGAATAGAGCTGTGTGAAAACAAAGCACAGAACCTTCCTAGGAGGAAAAGTGCCTCTAATTCACACCATGATGCCATGTGTTACACTAGAGAAAGCTAAAGAGATTAAAGGATATTAATAAATAGCTTCAAGATGAAAAAGATAAAGTCATTTTCTCTAGGGAGGGAAGGAATCATTCGTCCTGTTATTAACACAGGTCTGAGTCTCTATTTCTAGTCCAGATCATTGCTCAAGATTTATCTGACCACATGGCACGTGTGCCACCACTGTCAGTGTCAAATAGTAAGACAACCAAAATCCCATTACAAGTAAGATACTGTGATCCACTCTTAATGGTGCACTGAGGTACAGAGGTATGATACCCTATCCAGGCATTGGCTGACCCTACTTTCTCAGAACTGGAGCATACAGTGATTGAAGATGGTCCTGCAGTGCCAGGAAAGCAAGGATAATCCTCTCAGTTAAGAGGTGAGGAAAAGAAATTCAAGTGAAATGTAAAAAAGAACAACAAACATCCAAATAAGAAGTGAGAAAAAAAGGATAACCTGGATGGAAAAATACACTTTTAATGTAAGACAATACTAAATCTTAAAATTACATGATGTATATATTTGCAATTCAGTACTTTTACATGGAGCTATTAAATGCAAATTTTATGATACTAATACATAGCAACTCAAGTTTGTGATCTGAGGTCCTTGGGAGGCAGGGTGGGGGCTCCCAACTAGAGAACAGCCTAGGAAAAGCTCATGTGACTCTTAGCCAGAGGTTAGGCATGGTGGCACGAACCTATTATTACAGATATGGAAAAAGAACAATGGCTAGGCACAGTAGCATAGGCATATCAGCCAGCTCAGACAGTAATTAAGACTCAACCTCAAAAATAACGAATGCAAAAAGAGACTGGAAGCTTGGCTCAAGTAGTTGAGCCAAGTAGTTGCCTTATAAGCAAGCATCCTTGAGAGTTCAAACCTCAGTACTGCCAAAAATAATAATAATAATAATAATAATACTAAAGTTCTCTTGGACAAACAGGAGACCAATCACTGAGTTGTATGGTGGTAAGTTTGCTTTTCAGCTCTCCAGAGGTGATTATTCCACTTACACCCCCATGACCAGATGTGTGAGTGACCCTGATTCTGTGTCCATGGCAGCATCTGGTGGTCCTACTAAAACTAACAGACAATTTCTTTCCTGCTTCCTCTCATGCTACCCGTTAGAACAAGTTTCAGCTTCCTCTGAAATACTTTCAATACTTGGTTCTAAAGGTACTTTTAGTTTATTGAGACAGTTTTGTTTCCTCCAATTTGTTTCTCTTTATGCTTGGGCTTAGTAAAACATATTTAAGAAAAAAATATATTCAGAAACGGCAGAGCTACCAGACAACAAGATATACAAGATTTTCCTCTTTGTTTCCTGTCCTTTGTTTCCTTTTTTTTAATACCCTTTCTCTCTTCCTTTCTTCCTTCTCCTTCCTTCCTTCCCGTTCCTCATCCCCTCCCTTCCTTCCTTCCCTCCTTCCTTTTTTGTGCAGGTTCTGGGTTTTGAACTCAGGGCCTGGGTCCTGTTCCTGAGCTAATTTTTAGCTTTTTTGCTCAAGGCTAGCAATCTACCACTTGAGTCACAACTCAATTTCCAGCTCTTTGATGGTTAATTAGAAAATATCTAAGTCTCATTCCTGCCCAAGATGGCTTTTTCTTTCTTTTTCTTTTTGTGGGTCATGAGGCTTGAACTCTGGGCCTGGGTGCTGTCCCTGAGCTCTTCAGCTCAAGACTACCACCCTACCCCTTGAGTAACAGTACCACTTCCCATTTTCTAGCGATTAACTGGAGAGAAGAGTCTCATGGACTTTAGTGCCTGGGCTAGCTTTGAACTGCAATCCTCAGATTTCAGCCTCTTGAGTAGCTAGGATTACAGGTGTGAGCCATCATGCCTGGCTCCAAGATGGCTTTGAACTTCAATTCTCAGATCTTAGTCTCGTGAGTAGCAAGGATTACTGGCATAAGCCACTGGTGGCTAGTCAACATTTACACTTTCATTCTACTTTAGTTTCAAACTAAGGCACAGACTCTAAATGTCTCCCTATCTTTCCTGTACTTAACTTGCCAAAAGAATACAAACTGTTTTATGAGACCTTTAAATAATACATTCATGTGATTACTATATTTATATACACATTTTGTAAGTATGAACTTCTTAAGCCCTGTGTTTCATAGTTTAAAGAGTTTATATGCAGCCTCCATCAAGAATTAAGTTTCTAGGGCTGGGGGTGTAGCTCAGTTTTTGCCAATAGAAGTTTTAAGACAGAATTAATTGATGCCATATATTATTTCTGTGAGTATTCTACAGCATAATAGAGCATTAACTCTTTAGGACTGGTATTTGGAAGAACAATCTGTGCACATGAAAAAGTGTGTATGATAAGGCTCAAACATGATACAAGTGCCATACCACTGAGCTACAGTCCCAGCCCCAGTTAGTGTATTTTTAAAAGCTTTACTTTTTATATACTTTACCCTCGTTTGCAGAACCCAGAACCCTTCAACACACATAGAAACTCTCTCACAGTGCTATACGTGGTATTTAAAATTTCTTTTGCATGCAGCTAAGAAAGGAATATCCTTACCTAAACTGTCATAGTTAAGACTAACAACAAGGGTTTGCAGTCAGAATAAATAATACTTACACTACAGAGAACTTGTGCAGTGCACAGTTGCTCACCAGGTTCAGTGCTGGAGAAGAAGTGCTGATTCTTACATGCTTGCCATAGGAAGCATTACTCTAGTATCTAAGCTTCTGGACTTGTTTCCATTTCTGTCAATTATTCTGAAGGAAATGGTCACTGTCTTGAGTAGTTGCAAATCCTGGGGAATAACAGTGTGTAGGACATGGTTTTCTGGACAGTAAGACAATGCCTGACAGGGCCTTCCGATTATGAGAGGGGCAAGGTCACTTCGAGCGGCTGACTCTGGATACAAGGACAGTATATGGTCCTGGGCTGAATACCCTAGAGGGCCCTAAATTCTCCATACCTGATTGTCTGGACAACCATCCCCTCAGTTCTTAAATCTTCTGATTCCATTCTTACTTCTGACTGGAGAAAACCCCAAATCTTGCCTAATTTTTAGTAATTAGCATTACAGCTTTTAGAGCCTTTTGAATTTCAAGGGTATTAGATTTAACTAGTAACAAAAACTTGAAGGCATTCTTTAAATTATCTTGCCGGCTACACTCTTTTTCGTTTTGCTTAAAGAATGGTGAGAGGCCAGGAGCAGGGTATACAGGGCATGCTTATTAGTGTATCCCTGAGTTTAAGCCTCCGCATAAGGAATTACAGGCAGGAGTACAAAGCTTCAGATTAATGGTTAGGCAAGAACCATTCCATGGGTGGCACATCTCACTGTGAGGCTACAGTGCTGAATGCCTGACTAGGTGCAGAGGATAAGATAACAATGAACAGGGAAAAAGCATGCTGAAACAATGGTGCAGAACCTTGTGGAAATGCTACACTGTGACATGTTCATAAAACAGACTTCTCCTGAAATATAAAATACTTCCACAGTATAAAATATAAAAATACTGCTTAAAAGATCAAGAGGACACCATGGGACATTCTTTGGATGGTTTCCATACATATGTACATACATGTACACACACACACACACACACACACACACACACACACACACACACACACACACACAAAATCCATACCAGAGGCTTTGTTTTACAGACTTAAGACAATAGTCCAACTGCCTAGAACTTTAAAGCGACACCCAGAATGTTAGTGAATTTCTCCTTTACTAACTTACCAAGAATTATTTGGGCTGGGCACAGAGGTTCACGCCTGTAATTCTAGCTACTCAGGAGGCTAAGATCAGAGGATAGAGGTTCAGAGCCAGTCCGGGCACTAAAGTCCTTGAGATTCTTATCTCCAATTAACCACCAGAAAATCAGAAGTGGTGCTGTGGCTGAAGGGGTAGGTTGATATCCTAGAGCTAAAGAGCTCAGGAACAATGCCCCGGACTAGAGTTTAAGTCCCACGCCTGACCAAAAGAAAAAAAAAAAGATAAAAAGAATTATTTGGGAAGGGCCGACAGCACTTGCCTAGTATTTACCAGGCCTCAGGCTGACAACTCATGTGCATGCATACATATATACACTCCCACAAAACAAATTATTTGGGGAAGAAAATCAGAGAAGTTTCGATTACTACAGTTTCTAACTCAAAATAGATTTAACATAACCACAGACTGTAGAAAAAAAAAGTACAACCCCATGTGTGTGCCCAGGACAGCCATGCTACTGAGTCCACTCAGAGCAGGTCTTGGGACAGTGGGCCGTGGCTCTCACGTCTAATGCAGTCAGACACCTATGAGCTTGCAAAACCAGAGTTACTGGGCTCCACGTGGATCTCTCATGTGGCCGTGCGGTGGGGCCAGAGAACCCGTGTTCCTAACTGATGGCTGGGTGTGGGTGCCTGAGGGCCAGGCTTTGAGAACACTGTGAAATGTCTATGAACTCATTCTGAGGAAGAAAGGCTCTGACAGAAACCAGGCACCACTGTGGAGGAGCATGGCCTGGGACCACCACCACAATGCAAAGGACAGCTGCCTCCTCCTGTGGAGCCCAGGCACCCACGGCTAGGGGCCACCCTGGAGCAGCTGGCAACTCCCAAGCCCTACTGGGCAAATCCATGGTTTGTCCCCACCTCCACATCTAAAGGAGCAAAAGCCGCTCCTTACTCTTTCCATTGCAAAAAGGAGAGAGGCCTTCGAGCCATCTCTCCTGTAGACATTCATGTGCTCTCAAGATATTTGTGTTTAAAACTAATAAGACAAAACGCTGGCAAATAAAAGTTGTAAAAAGAGAAGACAAAGCAAATATACCCAAAGCAATATATAAACAAGATAAGCCAAGAAATGCCAACAATCAAGGTGTATGGACAGGAATAGAAAGCTGCTCTGTAAGGAATTTTCCCAGTAAGTTTGATATTACAACTTGATACTATGAATCTAACATTACCTATAATTTGTACAACCAGAAATTTCCTATCAACATGTTTTTGTGTGCCAGGCCAGGGCCTGGGTGTTGCCCCCCTGAGGTTCTTTGCCACTCCCAGCCTTTTTTAGTAGTTCATTAGAGAGTCTCATGGACTTTCTTGCCCAGGCTGGTTTTTCAAACCATAATCCTCAGATCTCAGCCTCCCGAGCCCCCTGAGGCTGTGTTACAGGCATGAACTACCAGCACCTGCTGTAATCAACATTTTTTGACAGTCATCAGTATATCTAATTAATCACAACGATAACTTTAAGTATTAAATAAGCCAAGAGTTCTCTTAATTATTTTGAAAAATGAACAGTGTATGCTGTTGCTCTGTGAACTGTTAAATCTTTGATGAACTGGCAAGTATTGACTGTTAAGAGACTCTGAATTAGCCAAAACCATTCCTACTTTAATAACCTGCTGTATTTCTTAGTATAAACAATTTCACTAAATGCCATACTTGGTATAAATTCCTGTGCTTTAAGATAGACTGCACTTAGGATTCAAACCAGCATTTTGTTTTTAGATTCTTTCTTTTTTTTTTGGGGGGGGGGGGTCGGTCGAGGTACCTGAATTCTGGGTCTAAACTGAAGATAAGAGTCACACAGACTTTAGTGCCCAGGCTGGCTTTGAACCATGATCCTCCAATCTCAGTCTCCTGAACAGCTAGAATTACAGGCGTGAGCTACCTTGCCAGCTTAGATTCTTGATATGTAGCCTCTACTGGCGTAAACGTCAGAATCTTCTGTCTTCCTAGTGCTGGATTACAGGTGAGAGCCACTGTTCCATTCCTTATTTCTAACATTTGGAAGGAAGAAATGATTTTCATGCCTATAGCAAATCTAAAATTATACCCTTGCTCCTGACATGCTGATGGCACTTCCTTAGTAATACATTTCTATAATTACAGTCGAGGTGAGGAGCAATAATACAGCATACCTAAACATGAGGCAAAGCTACTCATAAAAACAAGAGCAGGGCCGGGAGTTTGGCCTAGTGGTTAAAGTGCTTGCCTAGCATGCATGAAGACCTGGGTTCAATTCCTCGGTACCACATACATAGAAAAAAGCCAGAAGTGGTGCTGAGGCTCAAGTGGTAGAGCTCTAGCCTTGAGAAAGTCCAAGGACAGTGCTCAGGCCCTGAGCTCAAGCCCAGGACTGGCAAAAAAAAAAAAAACCCAAAGCAAAACAAGAGCATACCTTCTAGACTGTGACTGGTTCTATGGACACAGAAGCCCACACTCTGTGCTTTGCTATTGCTTTTAATCACCAGGAAAAAAAAGTGAGTATTTAAAGCTTAGATGTTATTATATTAAAATTTCGTACTTTAGTAGAGCTGTGGCTCAACTGGTAGAATGCCATCATTCTTCAGCAAAATACTAAGAGAGTGTCCTGAGTTCAAGGCCCAATACTGGCATATGTGTGTGTGCGCGCATATGCGTGTACACACACACATAAGCGCGCACGCGCGCACACACACACATACACACATAGTGGATATCTTATTCATCAAGAACAAGCAACTTTTTCACAAACGGGGGTAGGGTAGTGCTAAAGCTTTAATTCAGGATCTCTACCAGAGCCACCCAGCTGATAAGGTCTCATGAACTTTAGTGTCTAGGTTGACCTCCAATGGAGGCCCTTCTGATTGTTTCCTAAATAGCTGGGATTATTGGTGAGGGCTGCTATGCCTGGAAATATGAGCAACTCTGACAACAACCCCTGCCACAATAAGGCAATAAGCCTGACCTTCAGTTATTTTCTCACAAGTCTGATGAAGAAAAAAAAGTAACCAAGAAGCTGAGCCTAGGGCTGGGAGTTTGGCCTAGTGGTAAAGTGCTTGCCTAGCATGCATGAAGACCCAGGTTCTATTCCTTGTTACCACATACATAGAAAAAAGCCAGAAATGGTACTGTGGTTCCAGTGGTAGAGCTCTAGACTTGAGCTTTCTCAAGGACAGGACCTGATGTCAAGGCCCAGGACTGGGGAAAAAAAAAAAAATCACAGAGAAGCTGAGCGCCTGTGGGTCCCTCTTACCTCCCATGTGCTAGGACATAAGTTCTATCCTATTCATTCCTGGAAAATAAGAAAAACATGAAGCAGAACTCATATCCTCCATTTCCAAGAGAATCTTGACCACCAGAGTCCAGAACAGGCAGGCCTGGTGAGGAGACAGTGGCCATTCTGGGTGGCTGCTCCTCATCCTGGCCTCCTTCCTCTCTGGCATGCCATTGACTTCCCCCAGGCTAACTTTCCTCCCTTCAGCAGAGTTGCACTGTCTTTGTACCTCGCATTTTATATTAGCTAGCTGTCAGCCAGTGAACTAGTCCTGTGAAATGTGTTGACAAGACCAATTTCTTTTAACTTTTCAGAGTCAAGATTTAGAATCCAGAGGCTTGGTGTCTTCCAAGGATTCTAGCACTTTAACAGGACACTATATGCATGTGAATGCCTTCAAAGCCCATGGAGGAATGCAAGAGCTAGAAGTGGGCAGGGACCAACCCTGGGGCTGGTACTTGCTTCTCCAATCATATCTCTGCCTCCAGGAGTTGCTTTGGGACAAGAAGAGAAAATTTGGGGGTTTATACCACCTGCAGCTCCCATGTCCACTGGGGTAATTCCAAGAAGCCATAAACATATTTAGATTTCCCAGCAACCTAAAATCTCCATCTTTTTTTTTTTTTTGGTTGGTTGTGGGATTTGAATTTTGGGCCTGGGGGTTGTCCCTGAGCTCTTCAGCTCAAGATTACTGCCTTACCCCTTGAGCCACAGCACCATCCCAGTTTTCTAGTGATTAATTGGAGATAAGAATCTCACAGACTTTGAACCTCAATCCTCAGATCTCAGCCTCCTGAGTAGCTAGGATTACAGGTGAGCCACCGCGCCCAGCTAAAATTCTCAATCTTAAAGCAATTTTTTGTACATCCAAATATTTTATATAGTAATCTTTTAGAGATGTTTTCAGCCTTATTGCGTTATTCCACATAAAAAGACCCCCCACAAATTGCAAACAGAGATAACAATAATAAAAACAGCACTTTATGTAGCTCTGAGTTTGGGTTCCCACATTTATACATATTTCAAACACATATTGCACACATCTGCAATACCAAGTGTTTAACACACAGGACATAACACTCACATGTTTCTTGATTCAAAGGCCTCTCATTATAAATGCCCTCTTGCTACCAGCTGGAATTATTCCTCCTCTCAAGGGCTCAGCGACAGTCAAAGCTCAGCATGCTTGAAAGGTGATCCTATCTGCTGGAAACCTCATTATTTCCAGAAAGTATTTTGGAAATGAGGATTTATCACTTTCAATTACAAGCTGCTAAAGGCATATGAATGTGAGAATTATGAATAAATTATTATGAATGGTTGCCCTCCACCCCCCACCCCGCGCCTGATGGCTAATGAGATGGAGAGGAGGCTGGTGTGGTGTACAGTGTGCAGCCATGAGGGCCCGCAGTCACAGAAGAGGAGGAAGCACTGCGCTCTCAGAGAGGGGTGGCCTGTAGCCAGTCTGGGCATCCTCACTTCCTGCAGTACCACTTCCAGACATTTATGTTCCAAGACAGTCCCTTAGTGAGAAAAGTGCCATGAGAATTAGATGTGGATTAGTTTGCTTCTCTAGGATTAATTGTAAATGTAGGGAGAGATGGCAGAAAAAGACACCTCTGAAGAAAGGGGCAGGCAGCCCCAGTGGGGCCTCAACAGGGCATTGGGCCAACATGAAGCTATTGGTGATGCCAGAATGTAAAAGAAGAAAGTATGAGATGTCAAAGACATACTAGTCCTTAATAATCTGTTCAGCAACTGTTTTAGACAGTGCCTCTCCTGCTTCCTCCTGGCTCCTCAATGTCCTCAATTTTAGACAGTTGAGACTTTTTAAGAATAGAAAGATTAGAAAGATTAGATTATAACAAGGCCATTCTCCAGCTACAAATGAAGGGTATCCAATGGTTCTTCATGCACAACCATAGATGTATTCCAGCACTGCTTGACTCACCCACCATGTCCCAGGCTCCTCTGCTCCCTTTACCAAAACCAGGGTGAAGTAGTCTCATTACTTCTCCGGTAAATGATCTTGCTGTTACATGCTAAGCCTTGAGGGCACATGTAACAGTTTTCAAACCACAGAATCGGTGTACTGCATAGTTTGAGGAATGCCCTAGTAATAATCCCAAAACATGACTGAATAGAAAATGCTGAATGTTTGAAGAAGTGGAACACTAGTCACAAAAGTGCTCTGCAAGCCTTCAGCTAAGTGGCCTGACTGCAATGCTGAGAAAGGCAGTCACAGCATCCAGATGTTTAAGGGGCAATGATGCGGAAGGTAAACAGGAAAGAGCAGCACAGATGACAGGAAACACCAGCATACCATTATAGGCGCCAAGAAAAACACAGTATAATCATTGAGGCTAAAAGTAGAAGCAGGAAGTGGGGACTATGGCTTTGGGAACAGGCAGTGGGCAAGCAATGATGTCATACTGTTGTAACCTGTTAAAACAACTCACAGCAGCAGATTGGACAATACTGAGATTTTTATCTAACATAAGAGTTTTCTTTTGAAAACGAGTATTAGGAGTAATTCTGCTCATTAGTCTAACCTGTCCATACTCCTTGATTGTTGGCATTTCTTGGCTTATCTTGTTTATGTATTGCTTTAGGTATATTTGCTTTGTCTTCTCTTTTTACAACTTTGATTTGCCAGCATTTTGTCTTATTAGTTTTTTTATATATTTTTTATTGAAATTAATAGAAGGGTTACATGATATTTGCCAGATAGGAGGTGCATTAATTCACATACATTGATGCCCTTTCTCATGTCTTGGTCCATTCCCCCCCCCACTCCCACCCCTCATCTTGTTTTCCCCCCTTCCCTATCCAATTTCAAATAACCAAATACAAATACATCCAATATATCAGATAACAAAGTGAGATACTGTAACAATATGAGATAATCAAGAGACAGCAAAAGAGATGAGAAATAACATAGTACATTAAGGACAACAATCACTCATTATATGGCTTTTGTTTCTATATCCTAGAGGTCCTTTCATTTAGTGTCATACTGTATGGTCTTATGTATCTAGGTTTTCCTTTATTGCAAATCTCTGCTATGAGAGCCGCAGGTTTCTACTGATTATGACAAATGAGGGAAATCGCTGAGCCTATGTTCCTTTGAGTCTGGCTTACTTCACTTTACATGATTTTTTTCTAAGTCTTTCCATTTCCTAACAAATGGGCGATGTCATTCTTTCTGACGGCAGCATAGAATTCCATTGTGTACAAATCCCACATCTTGTTGTTCCACTCATCAACTGAGGGACATCTGGGTGGGTTCCATATCTTTGGTAAATAGTGCTGCAATGAACATCATTGTGCTAGTGGATTTAGTGTGTCCTTGTTTCTGGATGGTTGGGTAAATGCCAAGTAGTGGAATTGCTGGGTCATAGGGGAGTTCTATGTTTAGCCTTTTGAGGCACTGCCACACTGCTTTCCATAGTGGTTGAACGAGTTTGCACTCCCACCAACAGTGTAGCAGTGATCCCTCCTGGCCACATCCCCTCCAGCATCTGTTCTTATTCGTTTTCCTGATCCTGGCCATTCTAACTGGAATGAAGTGGAATCTTAAGAGTTGTTTTGATTTGCATTTCTTTTATGGCCAGAGATGTTGAGCATTTCTTCATGTGTCTATAGGCCATTTTTGTTTCTTCTTCAGAGAAGATTCTCTTTAAGTCGTTGGCCCATTTTTTAATGGGATGGTTGTTACTTTGGAGATTAGTTTTGGAGTGATTCAATTTTTTGAGCTGTTGATATATTTTAGATATGAGGCCTTAGTCTGCTGTATGGTTGGTGAAGATCTTCTCCCATTCGGTAGGCTTCCTAATTAATTTACTAGCTAGGTCCTTTGCCATACAGAAGCTCTGCAGTTTAATGCAGTCCCACTTATCCAGCCTTCCTCTGATTTGTTGTGATTCTTGGTCCTTATTAAGAAAGTTTCGACCTGTGCCAAGGAGGCCCAGTGCATCAACTATTCCTTCTTGTAAAGTTTTCAGTGTGTTGGCTTTTACCTCGAGGTCTTTGATCCATTTGGAGTTAATTCTAGTGCAGGGTGACAAAGAAGGATCCAACTTTAGTTTTCTGCAGGTGCTTAACCAGCTCTGCCAGCACCACTTGTTGAAGAGGCTATCTTTCTTCCATTCTATTTTTTTTGGCTCCCTTGTCAAAGATTAGGTGGCCATAGGACTGTGGTTTAATATCTGGGTCCTCAGCTCTATTCTATTCGTCTTCAGGTCTGTTCTTGTGCCAATACCAAGCTGTTTTGATAATTATAGCTCTGTAATAGAGTCTGAAGTTTGGTATTGAAATTCCTCCAGCGCTGTTCTTTCTGCTAAGAAGTGTTTTTGCTATACGGGGTCTTTTATTATTCCATATGAAATTTTGGATTGCCTCTTCAATTTTTTAAAGAATGACATTGGGGTATTGATGGATATTGCACTGAATTTGTAGATAGCCCTTGGCAAGATTGTCATTTTCACAATGTTGATTCTTCCAATCCAGGAGCATGGGAGGTTTTTCCATTTCCTCAGTTCTGCTTTAATTTCCTTTTTCAGGGTTTTAAAGTTTTCATTAAAAAGGTCCTTTACATTCTTAGCCAAGATAATTTCTAGGTACTTTATTTTCTTTGAGGCTATTTTGAAAGGAGTTGCTTTCCTGATTCTTGCCTCATTCCTCTCATTGTTGGTGTAGAGGAAGGCAGCTGATTTTTGAGGGTTAATTTTATACCCTTCCAAAGTTTGAATCAGCTCAAGAAGCTTGGGAGTGGAGTCTATAGGATTGTTTAAATACAGAATTATGTCATCTGCAAAGTGGAAAGTTTTACTTCCTCTTTCCCTATTTGGATACCCTTTAATGCTTGCTTCTTGCCTTATCATACTGGCTAGGAATTCTAATACTATGTTAAAGAAAAGTGGAGAGAGTGGGCATCCTTGTCTCATTCCTGATTTTAGAGGGAATGGCTTTAGCTTTTCGCCATTAAGTATAATACTAGCTGTGGGTTTGTCATACACAGCCTTTATTATATTGAGGGATGTTCCATGGATTCCTAGTTTCTCCAGAGCTTTTAACATAAAGGGGTGTTGGATCTTGTGAAATGCCTTTTCTGCATCTATTGAGACAATCATGTTGTTTTTGTCCTTGCTCCTGTTGATGTGTTGAATTATACTAATTGATTTGTGTTTGTTGAACCATCTTTGCCTCCCGGTGATGAATCCTGTTTGATCATAGTGTATAATTTTTTTGATGAGTTGTTGTAGCTGGTTGGCCAGTATTTTGTTGAGAAGTTTTGCATCGATGTTCATCAAAGAAATAGGTCTATAGTTCTCTTTCTTTGATGAATCTAAGGTTTCTGTGTTGAGATTTTGCCTGGTTGATCTGTCCATAGGTGAGAGTGGTATGTTAAGTCACCAACAATCACTGTGTTTCGATCTATGTATGGTTTCAGTGAAAGTAAAGTTTGCTTGATGAAATTCGGAGCGCCAGGATTAGGTGTGTAGATGTTTAGGATGGTTATGTCCTCCTGGAGGAAAGATCCCTTTAGTATTATGTAGTAACCTTCTTTGTCTTTTCTCACTAATTTTAGTTTGAAGTCTATTTTATGTGATATGAGGATGGCAATTCCAGCCTGTTTATGGGGACCATTAGCTTGATAAAGTTTACTTCAATCTCTCACTTTCAAAAAATGTTTTTTGGGGGGTAAGATGTGTCTCTTGAAGACAGCAGAACGATGGATCTTGCTTTTTGATCCAACTAGATAGTTTTTGTCATTTAATTGGAGAGTTAAGTCCACTGATAGAGTCAGGATTGAGAAATTTGCTTTTTGATCTAACTAGATAGTTTTTGTCGTTTAATTGGAGAGTTAAGTCCATTGATATTTAGAGTCAGGATTGAGAAATATTTATTAGTTCCTGCCATTTTTACAAGCTTTCATTAGGGCCTGTGTTTTGATAGTTCTTGTGGTACTTAGATGTTATGAGTTTTAGGGGCCATTTCTTTCTCTGTATTACATTTGTGTTGGTTTTCTATGTGTAGAGCATCTTTGAGAATTTTCTGTAATGTTGGTTTGGTTGCTACATAATGTTGCAGCTTTTCCCTGAAATGGAATGTTTTTATTGTTCCCTCAGTTATGAATGCGAGCTTAGCTGGGTACAGTATTCTTGGTTGGTAGTTATTTGACTTCAGGGCATGGCATATATCCTTCCAATCTCTTCTTGCTTGCATGGTCTCTGCTGAGAAATCTGGGGTTATTCTGATAGGTTTGCCTTTATAGGTGATTTTTCTCTTCTCCCTGGCTGCTTTTAGGATCCTACCTTTGGTCTCTATTGATCCAGTTCGGATTATAATGTGGCGGTGGGAAGTCCTTTTCTGGTTAGGTCTGTTTGGGGTTCTAAAAGCTTCTTTTTTATATATATAATTTTTTTATTGTAATTAATAAAAGGGTTACATGATATTTGCCAAATAGAAGGTGCATTAATTCACATACATTGATACCCTTTCACATGTCTTGGTAGCCCTCACCCTCCCCCCCAACCACCCCCCACCCCCCCCGTCTTGGTTTCCCCCCTTCCCTATCAAATTTCAAATAACCAAATACAAATAAATTCGATATATCAGATAACAAAGTGAAATACTGTAACAATATGAGATACCCAAGGGACAGTAAAGGAGATGAGAGATAACATAGTACATTAAGGACAACAATCATTCATTATATGGCTTTTGTTTCACTATCCTGGAGGTCCTTTCAATTAGCTTCATACTATATGGCCTTATATATCAAGGTTTTGCTCTATTGCAGATCTCTGCTAGTAGAGCCCAAGGTTTCTACTGGTTATGACAAATGAGGGAAACCATTGAGCCTAAGTTCCTTTGAGTCTGGCTTACTTCACTCAGTATGATTTTTTCTAAGTCTTTCCATTTCCTAACAAATGGGTTGATCTCATTTTTTCTGACAGCAGCATAGAATTCTATTGTGTACAAATACCACAACTTGTTGATCCACTCATCAACTGAGGGACATCTAGGTTGGTCCCATATCTTTGCTATGATGAATAATGCTGCAATGAACATTGTTGTGCTAGTGGATTTAGTATGCCCTAGATTCTGGATGGTTGGGTAAATGCCAAGTAGTGGAATTGCTGGGTCATAGGGGAGTTCTATGTTTAGCCTTTTGAGGCACTGCCACACTGCTTTCCATAGTGGTTGAACGAGTTTGCACTCCCACCAACAGTGTAGTAGTGATCCCTCCTGGCCACATTCCCTCCAGCATCTGTTGTTATTAGTTTTCTTGATCCTGGCCATTCTAACGGGAGTGAGATGGAATCTTAAGAGTTGTTTTGATTTGCATTTCTTTTATGGCCAGAGATGTTGAGCATTTCTTCATGTGTCTATAGGCCATTTTTGTTTCTTCTTCAGAGAAGACTCTAAGTTTTTGGCCCATTTTTTTGCCAGTCCTGGGCTTGAGCTCAGGGCCTGAGCCCTGTCCTTGGACTTTCTCAAGGCTAGAGCTCTACCACTTGAGCCTCAGCACCACTTCCGGCTTTTTTCTATGTATGTGGTACCAAGGAATCGAACCCGGGTCTTCATGCATGCTAGGCAAGCATTTTAACCACTAGGCCAAACTCCTGGCCCCTTTGGCCCATGTTTTAATGGGATGGTTGTTACTTTTAGTTTTGGAGTGATTCAATTGTTTGAGTTGTTGATAAATTTTAGATACGAGGCCTTTGTCGTTGTTTGGTTGGTGAAGATCTTCTCCCACTCTGTAGGCTTCCTATTTAATTTACTAGCTATGTCCTTTGCCATACAAAAGCTCTGCAGTAGATATTAAACCACAGACCTATGGCCACCTAATCTTTGACAAGGGAGCCAAAAAAATAGAATGGAAGAAAGACAGCCTCTTCAACAAGTTGTGCTGGCAGAACTGGTTAAGCACCTGCAGAAAACTAAAGTTGGATTCTTCTTTGTCACCCTGCACTAGAATTAACTCCAAATGGATCAAAGACCTGGAGGTAAAAGCTGATACACTGAAAACTTTACAAGAAGGAATAGGAGATACACTAGGCCTCCTTGGCACAGGTAGAAACTTTCTTAATAAGGACCAAGAATCACAACAAATCAGAGAAAGGCTGGATAAGTGGGACTGCATCTAAAAGCTTCTTGTATCTGGATGGGCCTGCCCTTCTGGATATTTGGGAAGTTCTCTGAGATGATTCCCTGAAGTATATTTCCAATTCCATTGACCTCCTTCTCCAGACCCTCCTCAATACCAATTAGCCTTAAATTGGGCTTCCTAATTGTATCTTGGACCTCCTGTAGCGTTTTCTCATAGTTCCTAGATTTGAATTGACTCATTTTCTGTTCTTTTTCTATAACAACTGAATTATCTTCAACCCCGGAAATTCTCTCTTCTGCAATGTCTAACCTGCCATCCAAGCTTTCTACTTTATTCTTCATCTCCCTTGCTTCTAATTTCTCATTTTTGATGCCTTGCATCTCTTCTTTTAGATTCTTGATTTCCATTTAAGTGGTTAGCTCAGCAGCTTTATTCTCTTTGGACATTTGTTGGAGTTCAGTCACCTTTTTGTTTGTGGATTCAATGAATTCGTCCATTTTTCTTTGAAAAACCTTTATTATGGCCTCCTTTATGGCTTCCCCTTTTTCACATATCACCTTGTTTATAGTTTCCTCTTGTTTAGCTATGGCTTCCTCCCTTATCTCTATGTTTTCACACTTTTCATTAATGATGTTTATTAGTTGCATTTGTATAGCACTTGAAAGACTCTCCTCTAGATTTGCCACTGACTGTTCCATTACCTGTGTTGGGTAGGAGATGCTATTCCTTGATTTGCCATTTTTCTTGAGTTTTCTGTTCTGCCCATTTGAAAATGGGAGCAAGATTAATACTAAACAAGATTATAATTTTTCAGACATAACCAACCTAGACCTTTTTAGTTGGTTGACAATAGATGTTCGCTCTTTTAGATTGGTAATATTACTCTTTTTGTGCACTTACATACAAATCTAATACAACCACAGATTACCGATTTATGACCAAAACAATAAGCCCCTCAATCCAATCTCTATTGTATTTAAGTCCCTCTGGACTTGGGTATAGTTGAATACCTAGATACACAGCATTGCTCAACAACCATCAAATGTAGAGCCATGCATTATAAGAGTTGAAGGATGAACAGAGGATCAGAGATAGAAAAATAGTATGAAAGACGACAATGGAGGTAGGAAAAGAATACTGCAGGAGTGTAAGATTATTATAGTAATGAAGAAAAGGTATCGTGTAAGGATAACTGACCTGAGGTGATAGACAGGTAGAATATTTGAGTATAAAGTTTAGATGAACTTAGATAAAACTTATGAAAATAAGAAGAGTGATAAGAATACACAGAGAAAAGAGGGAGTGGGAGGTAGCTATAGGAGATTTCAATGATACGAATTTTAAAAAGAAACAACAAAATAAAACAGAACACACACACACACACACACACACCAAAAACCAAAAACAAACCAAAAAAAAAAAAGGTGGGGGGAGATTCCTCACTATTGTGAGTTCTTCCCCAAGAGATACTTGGGTTGAGTTTAAGAAGCAGGTGACTGTATCAATATGGATATCATTTTTATTCAGATTGTACCCAGAGCTGTCACTGTGTTTCTATGACAGAAAGGACACGGGAAAAGAGAGGAGAAAAAAAGGAAAAAAAAGGGGGGTAAAAAAAGGAATGAATCATAACATTAGAAAAAAAAAGGTGTAGGTATTATGGCAAAGAGAAAAATGAGAACAGCTAAAAATGCAAATGAAAAGGGGTAGAAGAACAAACAAAAAAAAAAGAAAAAGGTTATTCTTCAGGGTTTTTTTTGGGGGGGGGGGGCGGATAGGAAACTTGTGTCTCCACTAAATTCGGGATCCAAACACTTCACAAAGTCTTTTTCTCTTGTGATTTGGCTTTACGGTTTTTCAGATCAGATTGCTTGATTGGTAAAACAAAGCTGAAAGATTTGCGGGCAGCTTTACCAGGTCTGTGGCGGGCGCAGGGGACAGAGTTCAGCAGTGCTGGGGCTGGATTTCAGGCTAAGGGATATCTGGGAAATCCTTTGCCAGTTAGAAAAATGGCGTTTCCAGCATCACCTCTCAGGGTCCAATTGCTTTGGCCATGTCTTTGCCAGCAGTCGAGATGGCGCAGCTCTCAGCTTGTGGGGGAGGTGGCTCCCTCCCAATGCCATTCCCTGAGCGGAAGTGGAAACTCCTCGGAGGTACTCACAAATTGCTGGATTCTCCGGCTCCGTGAAGCTGGCAGGTCCGTGCACGGCCGGGTGTGGGCTCTGGGCTCGCACAGGCTCTATGTGGCTGTCTGCAGCCTATGGGTCTGCACCGCTGTGAAGCGCTGTTTGCTCCGTGGCTGGCAGGGCTCCACGCTGTCTTCTCGCTCGGGTATTCTGCCTTTTTCCTCTCTGACTGAGATCTCTGTGGTGCTAAAGCTTACTTAGGATCAATTTCTGGTAGAGAACTGTCCCCTACACTGGCAGAACTTGAATACTGGCGGGAGCTCAGTATGTCTAACACTGAACCGCCGCCATCTTCCACCTCCTGTCTTATTAGTTTTAAACACAAATGTCGTGAGAGCACATGAATGTCTACAGGAGAGATGGCTCGAAGGCCTCTCTCCTTTCTGCAATGGAAAGGGTAAGGAGCGGCTTTTGCTCCTTTAGATGTGGTGGTGGGGACAAACCATGGATTTGCCAAAAAGAACAAAAAAAGAGGAACTTGAATGATACTTCTCTAAATGTTAAAAGAACCTGCTTACCAAAAACTCTACCCTTTAAAACCAAGGAACACGCTATCACATAAAATATTAAACTCTTTTCTCTTCCAGCAGATCCATAAGACAGGTCAACTCTATTTTCAGAGTAAACACTTTGCTTTTTAAATTATTGCTCACTCAGTTCTTCCTGGGAGTGCTTAAAAATAAGCTAATCATACCGATAGTTTTTATTTTTAACAGATTTTTCACTTAATAAGGGATAAAAGTTTATGATGATAACATCTGAATGTGAATCAAGGCAGTTTTCAACTGAGTACTAGATATATTTAGAGAAAGAATAATCTAAAACCATACTCTTAATCAACCTAAAATGAGAAAACTAGGTAGTATAAAATTCAAAGAACTGCAATCATTGTTACAGTATTTTTTTTTGGGGGGTGGGGGAGTGATGGGACTTGAACTTCAGCCTGGGCACTGGCTCTGAGCTCTTTTGCTCAAGACTACCACCCTACCCCACTGAGCCACAGCACCACTTCTTATTTTCTAGTGATTAATTGGAGATAAGAGTCTCGTGGACTTTAGTGCCTGGGCTGGCTTTGAACCGTGATCCTCAGATCTCAGCCTGAGTAGCTAGGATTACAGACATGAGCATCTTGGTAGTACTGGATTTGAACTCAGAACCTGCAACTGTCCACATGACCCATGATTCCAGCTCTTTCTTGATGTCCTTTGTTTGTTTCAATAGTGTCTCTCTGGACTGGACTACAAATTTTCTATTTATGCTTTCTGAGTATCTTGAATGACAAGTATGTGCCACCAAGTCCAGTTTTTATGAAATGAGATGGCCAATAAACAGACTGGGGCTGGCCTTGAATCATGACCCTCCTCATATCTCAGCCTCCTTAAGTAGCTAGGATTACAGGTGGATCACATCCAGACTTGTTATATAATTTTATGGGTAATAATATTGTGTTTATGATAGTCTTAAGAGTTATGATTGAGTTATTTATGGAGGAAATGAAATGACGCAGAACTTGAGAGCTAGGTACAGAAGCCACTCAAATGGTCCTGTGTTACTTGTGGAACTCAAGGGCATCTAGGGCCCATTATACTAATTTTATTTGTATTTGAAAACTCCTGAAGGAGAAAATCAGCACCATGTGCAATCTTTTTCAAGATTTGAAGACAGGTGTCCCACCCCCCACCCCAAAAATACTAGCTTGTCAAAAGGTTGGCTGACTGCAATGCTTTCCAGTGGACTTCTGCCATGCCCACCCTGTACCCCGGGGGCAGCCCACAGTAATCAAGAGTCCACTGAGTAGTACAGTAGTGGCTACCATTTTGTTGCCTCTCTACAACCTACATTTGGCTGCAGGCTACAAAACAAACCTATGAGGAATGAGGGACTAAGTCTGTAACAAAGCTCAAAGACTTCATCCTAAAACTCAAAAGAGATTTTTCATATTGGAACTTCAAGTCATTTTTCACAAAATTCTCTGAATTCTACACTTGTAAATAAACTACTTTGGAAAACAAGGTTGAATTCTGAAGCTATAGGTATGATAAAAATAGCCAACTGATATTTTACCTTTCTATTATTTGCATGAAAGGCTGGCCAAGTATAATAAAATATGGAGCAAAGAGTCCCATCAATAAGTATTAACAATTAGAATGAATCCATAATTACAAACCCCTTAAAATTAACTATGTATTATTACATGGATAGCAGTGTTTTCTTCACTTATCCTCACAAAATTTCTAGGAAGGACAATCCACACCTGCCCCCTAGGGCCTCAAATGGACAGCATTAGAGAAGCAGAATCAAGAAGAGCCATTCTGCAGCTCCCTCCTTACCTGAAGACCAAGTCCATGGAAAAGAGGGGCACAGCAGCCTTTGCTTTTCTCCCTAAAACTTCATTCATGTGACAATTAAAGACACATTAGAGGAAGAGACTAAAAGAGCTATCCCAGGGTTTTTACCCCAGGTTACTACCTGCTGTTGGGCCTCTTCATTTCCCTGAAGTCATTTACAAACCCTCTGAACTGCTGACATCCCCAGTGCCTTCTCTCCCACGAAGAGGGTATTTAAGCCCCATCCATCTGGCTCTTATGTTTTCCCCCTCTCCACCAGACAGAGGGCCCACTGTGTGCCAGACCTATGGAAGAGACAAGCACTATTAACACTTTTTCCCTCTGAACACAGCTAGCTCTGGGAGAGGGAGATGGGGAGAACAAAACACACAAGACTTTAATAGTCTTTGGACAGGTGGCTCCCACCTGTACATAATCTTAGCCACTCAGGAGGCTGAGATTTGAGGATCACAGCCTGAAGCCAACCTGGGAAGAAAAGTCTGTGAAACTCTTCTCTCATAAACTACTCAGAAAAAGCCAGAAGTGACACTGTGGTTCAACTAGAAGAGTGGTAGCCTCGAGCACAGAGAAACTCAGGGACAGTGCCCAGGCTCTGAGCTCAAGCCCCAGGACCCCGGGGAAAAAAAAGGAAGTATGTGAGACTAAGAAGAGAATGCCCAAAAGAGCATGTAGGGCATAGGGACACATGAGGTGGCTGCTGCTGGTGTTCCAACAGCAAACCCCCACATGACAGCATGTGACATTATAGCACATGGACAGGCTGAATGCTCTGACATTTCTAAGTAGCAGCCTTAGAACCAAGGCTTTGCTTTCTCCTGCTCCCACACTCTTCCCCGCCATGCACAGGGAAGGGCCTTCTCCACACCCCCTTCTCTGAGGGAACTTCTTCCAGAAGGAGGACAACTGTCTAGAGCCCCCCACTGCCTGACATCAATGAGGGAAGGTTAACTCACAGGAGGTGATGCCATACCTGGAGCACAGGAACTGTGTCCCAGGCTACTGCCTATTTAAAATCACTCATTCTCCTAAAAATCATGTGCTCTCTACAAAACCCTACATCCCCACTGTCCGCCACTCTACGGAGAGTTTGTCTGAGCTTCTAAATTCCGCCTGGTTACTGGTACTACCTTCTTCTTGATCCTCTTATGCACATGGCTAACTAGTATGCCTTTTTTCCTATTCATCTGTCAGTTTATTTCACCAGATTCAATTATCAGACTTAAGAGGGCAGAGAGCAAGTTCCTTCCCTCCCTCCCCACTGTCAAGTCTACGAAAATATATCACCATATATCTCTATCTTTAGTCCACTGTCACCATACCGTTTTCACTGAATGTACTTAGAAGCGAGTGTAGTCACGCTTTTGATGCACACTGAAATAAATCTCCTCCAGCCCCCAGAGTGCTACCCTGGGCAAGCTGCTCCATACAAATTCTCAAAAAAAAAATGCTTGTGAGGGAGGAAGAGGCGGGCCCTGAAGCATTTAGCCATTCCAAGAAGACTGTCTTTAGAATTACTTGGCCATGAAAAGAAGTCTACTTATTAGCTGCTGGTAAGACCCTTTCTCAGTCAAAATAGTATATCACAAGTTTCCTAATATAAAGATGAGAGGATACTGGTGGCAGATTTTCCAGCATGGAGTTAATAAGCCTTTTTTCTGAATACAAACCTAAAAAGGGATTTTTACATTCATTTATTTTTTTGTCGGTCATGAGACTTGAACTCTGGGTCTGGGCACTGTCCCCTAGTTCTTTAGCTCAAGGCTACCACCCTACCCCTTGAGCCAGAGAGCCACTTCAGGTTTTCTGGTGGTTAGTTAGATAGAAGAGTATCATGGACTTCAGTGCCCAACCTGGCTTTGAACCTAATCCTCAGACCTCAGCCTCTCAAGTAGCTAGGATTACAGGTGTGAGCCACTGGTGCCCAGCTTTAAAAGAAATTTTTATATAAAACATTTTTTTTCTTCATGTAGTCTGAATTCAATTCTGCCATCTTGTCCACTGTTATACTCCAAACACAGCAGTACCTTCACTTGATTCTCTCTACACAAATCAAATCAGCCATGTAATGACTACTTTTGGGGGACATGCACAAAAATATTTTCATTGTTTTATTTCTTTGGGCTAGAGTTCATTTAAGGTATACAGTGATATAAACCTGCTTTACCACAGGTCTGAGAAAACAAAATGTTTGTTCTTTACAATATAACACAATTCAAAATCCTCTACAGAGACAATGCCATCTGAGAAAGAAGGGAGTCTCAGAGAAACAAACAGGATGAGGAGTAAGGAAACCCAAGTAGTGCGGATATTACTTGATATGGCACTTGTCTGCAGAAGCACGTGGAAGACAGGAGGAGACCTCAGAACCTCTGGAATGCTAGGAGAGTATCTCCAGTTATAACCAGTGTTTTGGCATTTTATCTCACAAGTAATGAAGTTGCAAATGTAGCATGAAAAGATGTCATGCAAAAAAAGAGCAAGACGTGTTCTCAAGGTTGTGGCCAAAATAGCTTTCAGATGCCCACATATTTTCCACTTGGAAATGTATTTTTTAGGTCAGTAAGAAAAAGACTTTTCAAAAAACTGTCTAGTTCAAGATGAATTCAGCAGTTCAGCAAATAATAGATCCTTAACGTTTTTGATACAGAAAAAAAAGGCAGCCTTACCCTCTTCTATAAGCCTTCTAATGGTCATACCTCTGGCTCCTAGAGCCAAGTGAAATCAGGGATGGATCAAGAAGAGATGGGAATGTCAGCAGTTGGGGCCAAGAGTAGTGCAGGAAACCCATGAGTACTTGACTGGCTGCTGGATGGTGAGTGAACTGAGGACACATGGCATGTGAGACCTCGGGAAGGGGAGGTGTTTGTTCACAGCTCTGGCCAGCTGCTCAGGTACACAACTTGCTAATTTATTACAGCATCATTACAATTAAAGGTGGCAGGTACCTAAATTCCCTATTGGAAACCAGTACTTTTCAAAATGTGTTAATGATTATAAGGCAGATCTCACTTTACGAGAAAATAGGAACAAAAGTTTATATGCTCTCCCCATTTTGGTTGGTATGTCTGTATAGTATATGAGTCTACGATGAGGGTTCACTAAAAAAAAAAATGATTGGGGTACTTTTGTGTTAAAGACCTGGGTGAGCATTGTATCAAAAGAAAAAGAAAAAGAAAAAGAGTCCAACAGAGAGCGTGAGCTCAAGCAGGAACAGTCACTATTGTTTGAAGACTGTACAGTTCTACACAACTACTTTTTATAAAGGGTGCTAGAAATCTAGAGTGTGACTAGATGAGGATAAACACAGTGTCCCAGCCAGCTAATCATCTCTGAAAGGAACACGAGGAGGGGACGAGGTCTGTGGAGAGCAAGGGCTGCTCAAGCTTCCCTTCACAAGTGCTCAGAGATGAACTACTCCGTAGGGAACTACATGACAAGACTTCAAAGGCTTCTCTAAAACATGACACGAGAGGTTCAGAAAAAGGGATACTGCCTGACATTCTTAGAAATCATTACCTGAAGCATACACAACTATTGTAGGAACAGTGAGATTATTGATCAGTTTTAGTTAGGCTTATTTTTTATTATTTTTTTACAATAAGAATTGTCACAAGGAGCCAGGTAACAGGGTCTCACACTTGTAACTCTAATTATTTGAGAGGCTGAAATTATGAAGATTGAAGTTGGAGGCCAAGCCAAGCAGAAAATTCCTAGAGAATTTGTCTCATCAGAAGTAGAGAATGGTGGAGTATGCCAGCTACAACAAGCAGCCTAAAGTTGGCAGACAGCATCCCAGGAATGCACCCAGGAGAGAAGACCTTCTATTACTATATCAATAAGTGCAGTTAATTTTTGTTGTCTTATACTTTTCCACCTTTTGGTGCTACTGAGGCCTTGTGCTCAACTCTACCAATTAACCACATCTTTAGCCTTTTTTTGCCTTCATTTATCTTGCAGGTTAGTTTCATACTTTTGTCTGGACCATGATCCTCCTACCTCTGCCTCCCCCATATAGGTATATACCACCACATCCTGCATAATCCTTAACACAAACACCTAATAAAAAGAGGGGACTGAGTAGCTTAGTATTTTCCAATGTTTCATTAGTTACTTACACTTCTATTTCCAAGTACTAATTCCTCTATAATTTACTATTCCTACTACAATCAAATTAGCCACATTTCCATATACCTCTTTTTACAGCGTGGAATGGGAAGGCAAAATGAATATTTTAATAAGGGGAAGAGTTCCACAGACCTGCCTACTCCCTCGTTCTTGAAGTCTATAAGAACAAAACCAATCTTCTGAGAAGGTGACAGTCTGGCAGCTGCCCTTACCAGTGTAACCGACAGGGCTACAAGATCACACAGGCTTTCAGCACAAACCTCCAAAAAAACTAAAACAAGATCATGATATTCCATGTGAACTCAACAGATAAGAGTTTTCTTTTTGAACCTGAAAGGCAAAATTTTCAAAGAATTTCTTTTGTGCTGCTAGAATTTCATTATAATTCTTGCTGTCATTACAATTTTATTATAATTCTTGCTGTCAAGGTATAATTCTTACTGTCAAGTTTATACCATGTTTCAGCAAAAAAAAACATAAACAGAATCACTGTACTTATTAATGAGACCAAACATAAGTTATATAACAAAAAGTTGTACCAATCCTAAAATGATCTATTGCTATAATTGATTGTACAATAGTGGTATATTATCTTTATGAAATCATAGAAAAGCAATGTTTAAGCATCATAAACTCAATCTTAGGCTCTATTTTTAGTTTAGTGCCTAAACAAGCTATCTGAGTGCCAATTCCTCTTTAATACAGAATATCATTTTAGACAGCTAGTCTTGCCATAGCATGGCAGTTTATGACAGAGTATTAAAGTCTTTAGTAGGTTTGAAAACTGTCCTGTAACTGAAATTAAAGGACAACAAAAATAAATATATGTATTTTTGTAGTATAAGACACAGTGTCTTTAAACACTGCTACATGACTATAGAACAATGCACACACATACTGACATTAGACAAAAAAACAACAGACACTTAAACTCATTAGTATTCATTGATTAGGCAAGATTTTCAGGGAGTAATTTCTTAGATGAATAATTATCAATACTGAAATGTAAAGCCAAATTATACCTATCATGAAATCTTTACTCTTAGAGATTAATGTGCATAAGAGATAACAAGCATTTCTTATGCATTCCTAAAGTTCTCACTATATTTTCATTAGTCTTTTTTTCTGATCATCTAATAAGCATGTCCAAGAAGATGCTCCAGTTGGTATCTACTTCATTAATATTCATTTTAATGAGCTCCTGAGAAATCATTTTACTTCAGTTAATATGTGTCCAGCATGGGGCAGAGAACAGATCTCAGTGTTAGAACATGTGTCTAACATGCATAAGGCTGAGTTCAATACTCAGCACTGCCAAAAAGACAAAAGTCTGCGCTTGAAGAGCATGAGAGGTTTCACTAAGCTACAAGATGGACATAAAGCAGGGGAAAATACCTGCATCTTTTAATATAACTTTCATGTACCATATTCTAGTTTGTAATCTAAAGAGGTTATTCTAAAATAAGCAGGCTTCTACCTAACAGGATATGATAAATGTATGCCACATCACAATACATGCCTTCTAAAAGGCCAAATAGGGAGTTGTCAGTTACTTGCTCTTAAGTAGTAACTAGGAGATATTAATCCTCAATTACTTCTAAGGACAGAATTATTCATAACAAAACAAAAACTAGTACTATTTTAAGGTATAATTTTTTTACAGCCAATGCCACAAGTTTATACCTTTGTATATGTATGTATAAAAATGCTGTGTCTAAAATTATATCCTCTGATAAACAGGGGCTAAAATGTATACTGAAATTCTATAAAACTATGAAATAATATATTTGAACCTGCATGAAGCATATGACACTTTCAAAACCCATTCTGAGAATCAGCCATCTTAGATGGATCCATATATGACATGAATTTTAACTTTCCACTGTTGCAGGATATGGCTCACATTCTTAGCCATATTAACTTCTTAGAAACAAACATAATGACAACAACAGAAACCAAATTAGCTTTGCAGACCTGCACCACACAAACACAGAGACTCTATTCTAAAAGGTAGAACTTCTTCCCTTATATTAATGTTTATCTTTTAACATCAGTGCTACTTCATAAAAATGTTTGGTGAATTTCACCTAATGGGCCAGAAGACATTTATTATAAATGTAAAGATTTCTATGCAACATTTTTCATTTGTTTGGATACTTAATAATGATTATTTATTGGTAAAATAAAAATCTCATTAAAATGTACTGCTAATAGTCAAATCAAGTTGAAATTTAATTTCTGCCTTTTAATAATGTATCATTTGTATACCATGCAATGATAGCACTTCACCCAAGCATGGAAGTAACAATCTTAAAGAAAAGCAGCTAAGGAAAAACATGCAATAAAGTTCCACCTACAGGGATTCCTCTGACTCTTTTCGGTGAGTCCTGGAGATGACATGGATTGAGAACTGGGCAAGTAAACAGAAGCCGTATCGGCCAAAGGAAACCTCCAGTTACCAGGGAGCTCCGCTCTTGTGCATCTTCTGGGATGGAGAACAAAGGAAAGGAGGCTGGAGCCAGGAGCAGGTTTTTTCCAAAGAAACTGTATTAAGCCTGTTAGGTTTCTGCTGATGGCTTAAGCAGACGTTCATCAGAATCTACTGCCTTTAAAAGCAAAATGCAAGCTCTCGGGAGCTCTGGTGGACAAAGATATATGCACTGATCTGGGATCATACCAAATGCAGCTCAAAGGCAGGGGGAGGCAGAAAATATACTAAATCCTTTAGAATTTGTTATCTAGGCACAAAGATGCATTAGTAACACATACACATACATACACACACATACACACACGACAAAGAAATCTGGCTGTCTGAAAGCAGAAACGTAAGAAATAAATATGTTACACTTATGTTACATAGGCATCTTTAAATTTCTCCCATCTCATTTTTAATGTAATTTTGGCCTAAAGGCTCCTTTAAATTCAGCAATACTAACCAATGGCTTGGAATGTGCTATATATATTTTAATAAATATCTTAAGCCATTACAATGCCAATAGTTGCAAACAAACTGTCTTTCCCTGTAAATTCTGCTGTCTTCGGTGTCCTCAGAGTGACAATTTACCAACCAGCCTGTCTCTGCCTTTCCATAACCTGTATCACCTTTTCATACAGATAACTCAAAGTTTCTTCCCAATTAAAAAAAAGCAAAACAAAAACCAAATTCTCTCTTTTCTTCCTTCAGCTTTTGAAAGCTTATTCATTTAAGCACTTCTAACGTTATCTAGAGTAAGCAGACAAGCACAAGGATCACAAGACTGAACAAGAGAGAACTTTGCATCCTTTACAACCCTGCCATCTGCTTCCCACCCCACCCGCCACATGCACACAGCCATGCTGCTGAGACCACCCCACCCCATCACCACCATTAATCTCATAACTGCCAAGGACTAGGTTTCACTTGCCCTCTGTGCAAGGCTGACACTATTTCTTCACACGTCCCTGAAAGGCACTTGCACAGTCCTGCTCACCTCAGAGAAAACTGGAAGAGGGAAACATTCGGTATTCATGCACTGGAAGATGCAATAGGAAAACATGGCAGTTCTCCTAAATCTGATTTAGTTACGATATAACCCTGATCAAAACTGTGGATAAATAAAAAAAGGAAAGTTGTCAAAGTGGCTGGAAAATGTGCATGGAAATGCAGAAGACCTAAATAGTCCAAATGATGTCAAACAATACTGCTGTGTCATTATTATGACGGTCACTGGTTTCCTATAAAGGTGTCAAAGCAATTCGGTGGGACAAAGAACCCTAAAATAGCTCTGAGAGAACTGGATTACCAGCAAGTGAAATTTTTGGTTTCATGTCACACAAACAAAAAAATTAACTGGAAATGGACCCCAGACTTCAACATAAGTGGTAAAACAGTCAGATATACTGTCAATGACAAGGAGAAACTACAACCCTCATACACTGTGGGTGGGAGTGTAAAGTGGTATAGCTCCTGTGGAAAAATGTTTGAGGTGAAACAATCATATGATCCAGAAATGCTAGTTTTAGCTACCTAGGAGAAATGAAAATATATGCCTACACAAAATCTTGCACAAGAAAATTTATAGAAACATTATTCAGAATATTCAAATCTGAAAATAATCTGAATGTCCTTCAATTGGCGAATGGGCAAGGGATGAAAAGAAACCAAAGTTCTCTTTATTCTACCTACTTAAGAAGTTTCTGGAATCAGTGTCTCTCTCATTCTACCACTCAGCTGGTTCAAATCCTCCCAATTAAAACTTTGCTCCCTCCTTTCTTTCCCCTCTCCTCCCCCAGCCTAAGCTGGTCTTAAAATTCATGAATACAAGCAATTTTCCAATATCTGCCTGCCAAGTATCTGGGATCCATGGGCCTGAGTTACCACTTTCAAATCAGCTTTCTTTTGCTGTTTTTCCCTGTCTTCTGGATGATCCCCAAAGACCTTCCCTGAAATGCAGGTCTGATCCTGCTGTCCTAACTAAAACTGCTGGGCCTTCCCACTTCCTAGTTTGTTTCTAAAGCAATTTATTTTTGGTCAGTCGTGGGGCTTGAACTCTGTGCTTAGGCGCTTTCCCTGAGCTCTTTTGCTCAAGGTTAGTGCTCTACCACTTTGAGCCACAGCTTCACTTCCAGCTTTTTGGTAGTTAACTGGAGATAAAGAGTGGCATGGACTTTGTTGGCTAGGCTTGGCTGGGTTCAAAACATGATCATCAGGTCTTCATCAGGTCTTCCCCTCTTCAATGGCTAGGATTATAGGTGTGAGCCACTGGTTTCTGACTCATATTGCTTTGTATACTCATACCTTCTGTGGAGACCACCAGTCTAAAGGGAAGAATCCAAATTCCTGTGCACGACACAAGGCTGTGCTTCATGGATTGCTGCCTACATGCTCCCCTTCCCCACATACCATATGCTTCAGACAGGAAAAATAGTTCAACTTCCTTCAAGAAGCAAGAAATTGATCTTTAGCTTGAATTTTAGAAATAAACATAGCTGCATCTTTGTGCAACTGTTCTTTCCTCTTTCTGGAATGTCTTCATCATCCTGTGAGTGTGTGTCCTTACCTCCCTGGTTGGCCACTTGTACCTCAGCTTATCCCTACTATCCCAAGGTTATAATCAAATTACATGTTTACTTCTGTCCGTCCTACAATCTCTGCCACAGCACTTGAGCTTCCTGAGGATTAAGGATAGTTAGGTCACACTCCACATTCAAATCATATAAACGTGAGACTTCTAACAGTTTCCTAAATCTCTGGTTCAGAGAACATCTTCCATTTCATATTTCATGACTTCTATTTCTCACGGGAACTGCTCCATCTGTAAGACCTCAAACTGAAATTTTATTTCTATCCCCTTCTCTTTTTTCTATTCCCCTTTTGATAGTACTGGGGTTTGAACTCAGGGCTTCACACTTGCTAAACAGAAGTTCTTGTATGAGCCATACCCTGAGCCTTTTTATGCTTTGATTATTTTGCATTAGGCTCACTCCCTACCTGAACACACACTTTAGTATAATTCTTAACATTAAGGTTTCATCCTTTTATCTGATATTTAAACTCTATTTGACAATAATAACTAGTACAAATGACTTTATAAGCCAATACCACTCTCTAGGCATTTAACTCAATTGTGGAAATAAGTATTTAGGTATATTAGCCAATAGCCTACCATATATAAAAATTCATACTTTGAGTAAGTTTTATAGAGAAAATGAGAATAATGGTTAATTCAGCAAGGTACTTAGTTGAAAATAAAGGAGTATGTGCATGCAGATACTAAGGCCAGACATTAAGCCAGGAATTTTATGAGTTAAGAAGGCATCCACTACTAGACCTCCTTCTATGCTTTTTCACTTGTAGATTTATTACATTTTTTAAAAACATACTCTTAAGAGGTACACCCAGGGCTGGGAGTGTGGCCTAGAGTGATCGCCTAGCATGCACGAAGACCTGGGTTGAGTACCACATACACAGAAAAAGCTGGAAGTGGAGCTGTGGCTCAGGTGGCAGAGCACCAGCCTTGGGCAGAAAGTGTCCAAGGACAGTGCCTGGGTCCCAAGTTCAAGCCCCAGGACTGGAAGAAAAAAAAAAAAAGGAACACAGAATGATAATTTCTTTTAAGTTTTTTTTTTTTTTTTTTGGCCAGTCCTGGGCTTGAGCTCAGGGTCTGAGTACTGTCCTTGGACTTTCTCAAGGCCAGAGCTCTACCACTTGAGCCTCAGCATCACTTCTGGCTTTTTTCTATGTATGTGGTACCAAGGAATTGAACCTGGGTCTTTGCACATGCTAGACAAGCACTCTACCACTAGGCCAAACTCCCGGCCCATAAAATGACAATTTTTAAAATAACCCTAATTACAGACAAGTCAACAAACACCTGGCTAATTTTCCATGTCTCAGAGCTGTCAAAAACTGCATGTGCTTACAACAATAGGAATCCTTCCCTCATAAAAACAAAAAATTAGTACTTTTAAGGTCCTACTTTTGCCAGGTGTGGTTATTTATGTGTGTAATTTTAACTGCTCAGGAGGCTAAAAAACAGGAGAATCACAAGTTCAAGGCCAGACTTACACAACTTAGAGACCATTCTCAAAACAAAAACAAAAACAGTAATAATAAAAAAGGATGGAGGGAGCCAGGAGTTTGGCCTAGTGGTAGAGTGCTTGCCTAGCATGCACGAAGGCCAGGGTTCAATTCCTCGGTACCACATACACAGAAAAAAGCTGGAAGTGGTGCTGAAGCTCAAGTGGTAGAGCTCTAGCCTTGAGAAAGTCCAAGGACAGTGCTCAGGCCCTGAGCTCAAGCCCAGAACTGGCGGCAGCAAAAAAAAAAAAAAAAAAAAAGCGATGGAGAGGTAGTTCAGTGGGTCACTTGCCCAGACACAAGCTGGATAAAAATAACTGTTGTAGATACCATATTTTGCTTTGATATAACTTAAAAAGGACATACAAAAGCAAAGTGAGAAAAGTTTAAACAAGTGGTCTAGTCAGGAGAAAGTTTCATGGCAATTAAGAAGAACGTTCTGATGGTATTGAGTGGAATGTTCGTATTGAGTGGAATGTTCTTTATGTTAGGTCTTTTCAATCTGTAGTGTTGTTAGAACCCTGTTGGGAGCCGGAGTGTGGAGTCAGGCTGGCCCATAAATCTGCATCACCGAGTAAGATAACCACACAAAGAAATGAGATGTCATGGAAAACAACTTGTACCGTGATAAATGACGCCATGCCTATGAACTTTGAGCTATGTTAACTGTATTGGGAACTTCCCGGCCTTATTGCTTATTGCTTCTTGCTTGACTTATCTAAGACCTGATTGTTATTTTGTACGAAAGTAACCCCTGGTAGTTTCCTGCTTTTAGGAAACTATGTAAGACTGGATTTACAAATAAACGGGGCTACAGTCTTAAGCTCACAGCTCTCTTGGGCTGCTGACTTGGGCTGTAGTCCTCCTGACCCCATCTGTTTAGTTCCTTATTTCTTCTTTTCCCAGTCCTCACCACCTATATCAGGAATCCCCACTCACTGCCGGCCATGTTTCCATATTGATTTGCTATTTTCTTTTTTCTCTTTTTAAAAAAAAAAAATTTTGTCGGTCGTGAGGCTTGGGCCTAGGCACTCTCCCTGACCTCTTCAGCTCAAGGCTACCACCTTACCCTTAGAACCACAGCACCAATTCCGGTTTTCTGATGGATAACTGGAGATAAGACCTTAGTGCCAGGCAGGCTTTGAACCTCAATCCTCAGATCTCAGCCTCCTGAGTAGCTAGGATTACAGACATGAACCACCCAATGCTATCTTGTTTTTTAATCCAATGCCAGATAGTGAAATTTCTTCCTATTGTTGCTTTTTTGTCATTTCAATTTCACCAATCTTTTTTAAAAAAATATAATCAGGAGTTCTGTTATTGGGTACACATGTAATTGTTATATTTTCTTAGTGAGATGGTCTATTTAGTAGTATTATAATGGACTTGGTCTTTTGTGACAGATTAAAAAAAAGTTAACAATGGTTTGCAAAGTAGTTTTAATCCCCTCCCTCCATCCTACCATCAACACTGTGGAGGAACATTTATATTTTTGCTTTTCTTGTCACAGGCTATTTCAACTTTGAAATAATAACATTCAAGAGAAAAACTTTTTTTTTTTTAAAAAATAGGGACTCACTGTGTTCTTTTGGTCCTGTATTCCTAGACTCAGATGATCCCCCACCTCATCTCCACAATGACTGTCCCTGCACCCAGCACAAGAACAAACAGCTATTCATGAGCACACTCAAATGTAGGGTTTACTCAAATTCATCAACTGTCCTGTAGGTGGATGGTATGTGCTGTGAAATATTGTACATAATTAGGGATCTGTGTGTAAACAAGGTATCTTAGCCTAAATGGAATTTATCTAGCAGCATGCACATCACCTCACCTTTTGCAAAATGCTGGTTTCTTCTGTGAACAGGGATGAACTATAAAAAGAACGCTTCAACACCGCCATGCAAGTAAAGCTGACATTTTACATAATGTGTATTCCTGCCTGTCTTTTAACATTAACATGATTGTATCTTTCCATCTCTTTATGTTACATAAGATGCTAAGCTAGTCAATCAAAAGAAAGAAGAAAGAGTGCATTTCATGAAGAGTTTAAAAATTCTCATGGTTCACAAATTAAGACAAATCAATGGTTCACAAGTTAAGAACAATGCTAAGTATGAAAATGCATTATATAACATGATCATTTACCATTGCCATCAACAACTGGCCATGAACTTAATCACTCACACAGCTGCAGAGAGCCAAATAGAAATCTAGACAAAACAAGCCCAGAATGGCAGTAAGTCTTCATGCCTTTTACCTAGAGAAGTAGTCATCTGTCTAAAACATCCAACTAGAGCCAACACATTGACAATTCAATGATATACTGGAAAAACATTTCATCATTCCGCAAATATAAAGGCCAGTGCTAATTTATGTGAAATATAATAAACACGAAACAAGCTAGAAGGGTTTTTAAGAAGTTTTAATAATTTGAAATCTTCCTGCATATTGACATTAATCCTCCTGAACTCAGTGACTTTTTTCTACTTCATTGCAAAGTGGAAGGGCCTGAGCTGCCAGAAAGTTTGTACTCTTTTGTATTCACTAGTGTTTCTCCAAGAGCAGTGTTAGCACAACCAAGAACTATTCAGTATTCCTCATTTAAGACCTCCCTAAAGGCTTTAAATACAAATTGGTGCACAGGCACCAGCTCTTTCGATTACTGTTCCAGTTACAAATCACCCACAATTCTCTTTCCTTTCTCTCTCCAGCTACCCAAGATGCCAAAAGGAAAGAAGGCCAAGGGGAAGAAGGTGGTCCTGGCACCTGCTGTTGTGAAAAAGCAGGAAGCCAAGAAGGTGGTAAATTCTGTTTGAAAAAAGGCCTAAGAACTTGGGCATTGGACAGGACATCCAGCCCCAAAGGGACCTCATCCATTTTGTCAAACAGCCCCACAGCATCCAGGTGCAACGACAAAGTTGTAATCCTGTATAAGAGGCTGAAAGTGCCTCCTGCGATTAACCAGTTTACTCAGGCCTTGGACCGCCAGACAGCTATGCACCTACTTCAGCTGGCCCACAAGTATAGGCCAGAGACAAAGCAGAAGCAGCAGCAGAGATTGTTGGCCCACAGAGGAGACATCCCCACGAAGAGATCGCCAGTCCTTCCAACAGGGGTTAACACTGTTACTACCTTGGTGGAGAACAAGAAGGCTCAGTTTGTGGTGACTACACATGATGTGGACCCCACAGAGCTGGCTATATTCCTGCCTGCCATATATGGGTACTCCCTACTGCATCATTAAGGAGAAGGCCAGGCTGGGGTCACGTACCACTGTTGCCTTCACCCAAGTCAACTCGGAAGACAAAGGATAGCTGGCAAAGCTGGTGGAAGCTCTCAGAACCAACTACAATGACAGATACAACAATGTCATCACTGGGGAGCAACATCTTGGGTCCAAAACCTGGTGCTCCAATGGCCAAGCTGGAAATGGTAAAGGCTAAGAACGGGCCACTAAGCTGGGTTAAGTGTACAATGTTGATTTCTCTGTACATGAAAGCAACAATAAAACTGTCCTTCCTCCAGTGGGGGTGGAGGGAGGGAGGGAGAGATCCCTAAAGTAAAGGGCAATTCTACATTGCTTTGTGCATCAAAGAATATGGCTGAAGTGTCTAATTTTACTGAAGGAGAGACTGAGCCTGGGAAGAAGGAAGACCGCATGAGAATAGGAGCAAGTCTGACACTGGAAACCTCTGGGAGGGGGGAGGAAGGAAAAGCAACTGTGAGCCCACCAGTTGAGGGGCCCAGACTGGATCTCATGTCATGGCCCTCCTTTCACCCTCTCTGATGTCGTCACCATCCTCTCTCCCCTCATTTCATGTGCCTCAGATTTACAGGACATAAAACAGAATCTTCTTCAGACCTGACTCTCAAAACCTCAGAGCACAGTCTAAAACCAAACTACTTACAATCATTGTAGGAACTTGTAGTTAAAAGAATATCAAACATACTTGTAATTTTAAGAACACTATTAAGGCAACTTCTGCTCTTTGCAATAAACTGTCTCATTTAAAGGGAGTTCTTTTCATCATCATCAAGAGAATATCTGACATCAATTAGTTCTCAAAGTCTTTAGAGTGAGAAACACAATTACCTTTGAAGGCTTCAAGTTCCTTCCTGTAGGAGAGAAAAAAAATGCAAATTTAAAATAATCTATTCCCAGGACTCTGCTCTCACATTATAACAAAAAAAATTATACACTTCTGAGGCACAGAAGAACCAGTCTCAGGTTGGTCCTTGGCAAAAAGTGAGACACTATTCATAATGAAAGCTAAAGAGGTAGAGGTATGGCTCAAATGGTGGTACTAGGTTCTGAGTTCAAAACCCAGTGCCACTAAAATATAACTACCTCCCCCACACAAATCCATACATTGTAACACCTTTTCCTATGATGGTGCTCAACTGAAGAAGGAAGCCAAAGCAAAGGCTTTAAAGGCAGTGCAGAAAGGTGTCCACAGCCATAAAAAGCAAGAAGGCCCATGGCCTGCCCTCCAGCAGCTCTGGTGCTCTTGGAAGACAACCCTCAGGAGACAGATGTTTGGCCATCCCACCACTGTCGAGCTCCCAGGACCACTGAATTGGCCATAAAAACGAAGGACAATACACTTTCGCTCACTGTGATGGACAAGGCTGTAAGCACCAGATCATGCTTTGGATACTACCAACAAAACTGAGATCATCAAAATTCAGTCCAGCTGGCTCACACCTGTACTCCTAGCTACTCAGGAATGTGAGATCCAGACAATCATGGTTCAAAGCCAGCCTAGATGGTAAAGTCCATGAGACTCCTCTGATTAACAACAACAACACACACACATGCGTGCACGCATGCACGTGCAAATTATGCCTCAAGTGGTAAGAGGACCAGCCTAGCAAGCAAACAAAGCAAGCTGAAAGCATTGAGTTTAAATCCTGGAATCAGAACCCCCACAAACACATATATTTTTCATATGAAATATATCAAAGATGAAAGTTTGTAAAAATATGGAGGACATTTTAATCTAGCCACAAACCATCTCATCCATGTAAGAATTTATAAAAGCCCTTACTACAGTGTTTTCTCATTGATAATCCAAATAGATTTCATTAAAAATTAATCAGACCAGAGTAGCCATTTCCCCTTTGAGCAAAGGGAGAGAAGTAGCAAAAGGAGAAAGAATGTAGAAAAAAAGCAAGGCTCACAGCCTTCAGGAATGTCCATGTTAATTAATGGTGCAGAAATGCAAAGCTTCCTGAGGAAATGAACTGCAGAGGAAAACAATGATTGACTGTGAACTAAATATTTTGTGACAAAGAAGCCAAAGAAAGTTGTTTTCAGGTTTCCACACATAATAAATTACACATATATATATATATACACACTTTTATTCTCTCTATATATATCTAATTATATATATCTATATCAATACTAATAAAATTTTGAAATTTCTTTAGTAAAAGCTAATTTATCTTTTTTGTGTAGTCTATGTTTTACTAAAACTCTAGAGGTGTTCTGCATCAAATCAGCTTCCGACTTATGTTCTAAAATAGCTGAATACAATGAACACCAGGAAGATAGGACCTGCAGGCTGCAAACAGAAGGGCCAAGTGGATAATGTTCCATGTCAGCTAAGTGAAGGTTTCATAAATTATCTCCTTTTTATAATACTTATCCAGCACCATAATTCCTATACTGTAAAAAAAAAATATGTCCTATCTTTTCCAAATACAGCGTTATTCCATTCAGCCAACGGTCAGTCAACTTCATTCTTTACTTTTTTTTTTTTGGCCAGTCCTGGGCTTGAACTCAGGGCCTGAGCACTGTCCTTGGGCTTTCTCAAGGCTAGAGCTCTACCACTTGAGCCATAGCACCACGTCCAGCTTTTTGTGGTTTCGAGGAATCAAACCCAGGTCTTCATGCATGCTAGGCGAAACACTACTGAGCTTCTATCTCATCCCAGTCAGAATGGCTATCATCAAGAAAATAACAAATGCTGATGATGAGATGGAGTGGGGGGGGGGGACTCTTACACATTTTAAATGCTATTACAATGTAAATTAGTCATTGTGGATATCAGTATAGAGGATCCTCAGAAACTAAATTACCATCTGGTCCTGATATATTACTGTTGAGCATATACATGAAGAAGGTAGCATGTGCATACAGGAAAGATTCTAAGTCAAAACTCATAAGCAATTATCTCTACTCTGTCAAAACAGAAAACCTCAGAGTCTTAATTGGAACCTAAGACTCCAAGGTACCGACTTCTACCATTAACACACACATTGATGGAATCTGAGAAAGCCAAAAAACAAATGGAATAGGAAAATTGATGTAATTTTCTCCTGAGAATATTGCCAGTGGCTCAGCAAGCCCCATTTGATCCATTGAAAGGCAAAGTCTAGAAATGTCAGAGGATCTTTTTTTTTTTTTGGTCAGTTGTGGGGCTTGAATTCTGGGCCGGGGTACTGTCCCTGGGCTCTTCAGCTTAAGGTTACCAACCTGGCCCTTGAACCATTAGCCCCACTTCAGGTTGTTTTTTCTAGCAGTTAACTGGAGATAAGAGTCTCACAGACTTTAGTGCCCAGGCTGGCTTTGAATCATGATCCTCAGATCTCAGCCTCCTGAGTAGCTGGGATTATAGGTGTGAGCTACCACATCTGGCTTCAGAGGATCTTTCAAAAGCCATTCCTAAAGTGCTTCCCACTAACACAGGTCTATAATCCAAATCCACAGGTAAGAGAAATCTAAGTAGGTCATTGTTTTGTTTTCTGGTTGTGGGCTTGAACTCTGGGCCTGGGCGCTGTCCCTGAGCTCTTTAGTTCAAGGCTAGCACTCCACCATTTGAACCATAGCACCACTTCCAGTTTTCTGGTGGTTAATTAGAGATCAGAGTCTCAAGGACTTTAGATATCTACCCTGGCTGGCTTTGAACTGCAATCCTTAAAAGTCAGCCTCCTGAGTAAGTTAGGATTACAGGACTGAGCCACCAGTGCCCAGCAGAGATCATTGGTTTTAAGTTTCATTGGGATACCCCTTTCCTATGGCATTATGCTTCCATTGAATTGATGATGTAAGTCTACCATCTACCAGCTGTCGCTGCCCTTTTTGTAAACTGATTCTCTCCCAACATCAGTGGGCTCAGAAAAAGACAAAAGCTACAATGGGAGGCTCCAAAATGGGCTAAACTAGTAATTACAGCAGAATATTTCCCCCTCTCCTTTCCCATCTCAGCAAGATAAAAAATATGAAGCTCTCAAACTAATGGCCTTGCAATTATAGCAGCTCCATGGAAACCAGCAACCTAAAATGAACTTTGGACCAGTAGGCAGGACACTTCTACAATAAATGAACCCCAAACAGCAAGCAACTCAACCTATGCAAGTGATACTACAAACTAGTCCCTTTTGCTCTATGAAATAAACTGAGGTCAACTTATTGGGCAGGGACCTCTGTCTAAGCAAAAAGGTCTTATACAGCTTATCTCTAATGGAGACTTGACTGTGTAATTTCCTGATCTATGTTTATGTACTTTTCTATCTTTACTGGGCAGAAGAGACAACCAAAGGCTATGGGGCCACAACATACTGACAATGGAGGAATAAAAAGTACAGAATCTGGGGCCAGGAGTTTGGCCTAGTGGTAGAGTGCTTGCCTAGCATTCATGAAGACCCGAGTTCAATTCCTCGGTACCACATACATAGAAAAAAGCCGGAAATGGTGCTGAGGCTCAAGTGGTAGAGCTCTAGCCTTGAGAAAGTCCAAGGATAGTGCTCAGGCCCTGAGCTCAAGCCCAAGACTGGCCAAAAAAAAAAATGTACAGGGGCCGGGAGTTTGGCCTAGTGGTTAAAGTGCTTGCCTAGCATGCATGAAGACCCAGGTTCGATTCCTCGGTACCACATACATAGAAAAAAGCCGGAAGTGGTGCTGAGGCTCAAGTGGTAGAGCTCTAGCCTTGAGAAAGTCCAAGGACAGTGCTCAGGCCCTGAGCTCAAGCCCAGGACTGGCAAAAAAAAAAAAAAAATGTACAGAATCTGCTGGGCACTGGTGGCTCACGCCTGTAATCCTAACTGCTCAGAAGGCTAAGATCAGAGGACTGTGGTTCAAAGCCAGCCTGGGCATGAAAGTCCATGAGACTCTTATCTCCAATTAAACTGACAGAAAACCTGAAGTGGCACTATGGCTCAAGAGGTAGAGCACTAGCCTTGAGCTAAAGAGCTCAAGGACAATGCCCAGGCCAAGAGTTCAAGCCCCATGACCAATCAAACAACAACAACAACAACAACAACACTAGAGAATTCACTAATATTCAATCAGGCCCCACATTGAGCCTCTTCCCAGATTACCTCAACACCCATTAAAGCCCAAGGGTATACATGGTTTCGTACCAATAACAGAGGACTTATTCACTAATTACTTATTCCATGTAATAGCTACTTGCACAAAAAACCTAGCATACAGAAGAACGATTGCTTCAGCATCTACAATCATTAACAGTTTAATCCCCGTTCCCTGGTGTATCCAAACCCAAATATTCTCTAGGTGTAAGTTTCCTTAGATACAAGAATGATCTGTTCAGCTTTACGCTTAATGCTGTCTGTAGTCACCGGTACATAAAACAGTGTGTAGGGGTAGTCATGCCACAGCTCACAGCCCATCTTATTTCTCTCATACTTTCCACTGAAAAAAGAGAGTACTCTCACATTTCCTGGAGTTTGGGGCTCTCTTGCATTGTGGATGAGTTCCCTCTTTGTTCACACAATCCAGCAGGATTCCCACTATTGTTATTATACCAGCAAAGAAAGGACAGAAGTTTTCTTTTGGACAAATTATATTCCTTAACTGATATGCACAGGACCAGAAACCTTCAGTTTTTAGTTTTCTGAACTTTGGAATATTTCCACAGACTTTGGAATATTTCCACAGACTTTAGATGAGCATCCCTAATACATGATCCCAGATCTAAACTTTCTTACTGCTGACACAAATCTGCTCAAAGATTCTACAACAATGTTTATCTCCAGAGTGAACAAAACATAAGCCTTCTCAGTTCTGAGCTTATCCAGCACCCTCTGGTGAGAATATTAACCTTTTGGGAAATCCTTCAGCTTTTGCCTTCCAATCTTTATCTGAAATGCTGTAAACTCCTCAGTTCTGCTACACTGTATCTGATCAAGGTAAACACATAAATGTAAAACAGTAACACTCCCCATCCTGACTGACTCAGGGGACTTCTTTTTTTGCCAATCCTAGGGCTTGTGCCTAGGCATTGTCCTTGCACACTTTTTGCTCAAGACCAGTGCTCTACCACTTGAGCCACAGCACCACTTCCAGCTGCTTCTGTGTATGTGGTACCAAGGTAACAAACCCAGGGCTTCATGCATGCGAGGCAGCACTCTACTACTATGCCACACTTCCATCCTTTTTTTTTTTTTCACAAAATTCAGATTTAATTCCTTATGTGGATGGATCTTGAAAGATCAAGTGGGAAATTTCCATACTGGATACATCACTACCCAGTATAAGAGCATTTCAACAGCAAACTGCACCATTTCCTGTCTACTCAGAAGGCAGAACTTCATGCTCTTATCTATGCCTGAATTTTATCTAAAAGCCAGCCTGTCAACATTTACAATGACATTTACTTTATTTTGGGGGTTGATCTGGGAATGTTTTGGAACCTAAGAGTTCTCCTCATTTGTGGAATACCAATAACAAAGCTGATGGGCTCTTTGTTTCTCTAATGTGGCCTAAAGAGATAGCTGTTAGAAATACATAGGCTTATTATATAAAGAGTTCTGAGCTGCATCTGAGGAAAAGTCTTACTTTCATGACAAAATAGCATTGGCTTATGACAGTTCAACTACTAGGTTTTCACTAGAAGATGACTAGAACTTATAAATTGCAACTGACAAATGGTACCTAGATATAAAGGTTTGGGATATAGTTTAGTGATAAAGAACTTGCCCCAGCACATAGTAGGGCAATTATGTGGGTTGCATCTCTAATACTATAAAACAGAAAGAAACAAAATCTTAGAAACAATAAAGCAAGCAACTGAGACAGATTTTTGTTAAGAGAAACTATGATACATGAAAGATGTGTTTTTGTTAAGAGAAAATAGTAATTCTTGTCCTTAAGTAGAATTTCAAAGTAACGAAAAAGAATAAGCACAAAACCTGAATGGATGGGAAGGGTTGTGGAAGAAATGTTTTCTATGTAATTAAGCTAACTAAGATTAAAAGAGATTAATGTTTTCTTTCCTTAAAAGCAAGTATTAATATTGGAACTACAATGAGAAAGGGCTGGAGTGTTGTAAAGTGACAGATTCCTTGCCTAGTGTGTGCAAGGCCTCTAGATTTAGTGCCTTCAGCACCAAAAAAAAAAAAGTACATCAATGTAAAAATGAAATTTTTTTTTCCTGTTAAAATTATTTTTTCTTTTCCTTGATGCCTTATTATCCAAATTTAGGGACACTTTCTGATCAATATCTGGGTCTACTAGTGGATAATGAAGTTTAAAGCCATCAATATTGATATAAATATGAAATAAAAACTTTGATATGCCCTTAAAGATATCCTGAAATAAATATATATATATATATACACACAATAAACTCTGTAAAATACTTTTTTCTTTTTTTTTTTTAAAACTAGTCCTGAGGCTTGAACTCAGGGCCTGGGCACTGTCCTTGGACACTATTTGCTCAAGGCTAGCTAGCACTCTGCCACTTAAGCCATAGCACCCTCTTTTGGCTTTTTCTGTGTATGTGGTTAAGCAGAATTGAATCCAGGGCTTCATGCATGATAGGTAAGCATGCTACCACTAGGCCATGCTCCTGGCCAAAAATAAATTTGATTCTCATAAACTGAAGTAAAATTATTGGTTTAGTTTTTGCACAGCATTTTGATACAAAGAAAGGTTCCCCCCCCAAGAAACATTTCTTTGTGAATCAGAAAATTAGGCTTATTTTCTGCTATCAATATTTAAAAATTTAATTGATGGGCAGAATACAAAGTAGCTTATTTTTAATATGTATCATGTGCAAAATGATTGTGAGAAAGTCTGCTGAATCAAATATCTTTCCTACAGTATTTCTTAAGTCTTTAGTGCACTGCTATGTATTACAAACCTCCATGAAGTGTTTCTGGAAACATTTTATTAGAGACTACCTTTTCCATCTAGTAGTTCATGTAAAACACTTTATAGTACAGGTATTTTTCCGAAGTCTGACTGTACCTACAAAAACTGTTTTTTAATAAAGACTGGTCCCCAGCCCTCTCTACCTTTGTCCAAATTTTTACAAGTAGTCACATTCCACTCCTGCAGTGTGTCTTCTAATATTTACCTGTTATTTCCAAATAAAAAATATCACTCTTCCCTAGATCCCTAGTAAATTATATCACAATTCTGCATTTATTGTAATACTGTGTGGATACTGTTTGCAACTGTGCTATAGTTTTATTTCCTTTCTTGTAAAGTTCTCATTTTCCTTATTTGCCACGCTTGCTTTAAAAAAATGCGTATTAGTACTTCATTATTAAACACTTCACTCTAGATTATAAAACTCCCCTAGACACAATAAAGCATATTAATTTGCTATTTTCTATTAATTTCCTAGTTTCAAGTCTTTATCTCTGGTGAGATACAGCATTGCTCTGCAGGCTGCTGAGGCATCTAGAAAATTCTCTGACTTTCTCCTGGACTGCTTCTCTTCTGTGTTGGATCATCCATCCTTCTATTTGGCTTACTCATGTGTGGAGCACACTGTCTTGCAGTAGCTTCCTATCTCAGTGTGTACGGTACATGAGCTAAACTGGAACCTTTCTATGCCTGGAAGTGATTTTATTTCCTCACACTTGATGAGAATTTGGCTAAGTAAATATTCATACGCTAAGTAGCAATCATTTTCTACTTCAAATGTTGCTGTAAATAGAAGTTTCTTTTGATTCTTGATCCTTATTATAAAATCTTTCTGAAGCACCCTCAGTCCTAATGCAGTGAATTTTACAAATATATATACTGACAATAGGTCCTTTACCCAACTTATTCTGTTAGGTAAGTAGGAAATCCTTTCATATTCAAACATTCATATCCTTCAGTTGTCGACAACCTTCTTATAAGAGATCTCCTTTTTTGCTTCCTTTTTCCCTCCTTCTGAAGTTCCTAGTGATAATAGGGTTTACAAGTTTTCTTCATAATTGTAGCTTTTCTCTTTCTGCTCTTTGCAGGCACTTAATATTATCTTCCAATGCCTCAGTTCGCATTTCCTACATCTGCCATCATGTATCTAATTTCTAGGAGCTCCTTCTTGTTCTAATTGTTCTTTTTCTAATCTTTCTGTTATTACATGCAAAGTAATCTCTTTTTAGTATAGCTTCATAATTTGAGATGGTTATTTGTTTTAAATTTTCTTCTAGATTGGAAATATATAGCTAAATGGTAGAGTGCCTGCTTGACGAGCTTTAACTTAAATGATTCTTCTGCTCCTCTCAGATTCTTTTTCATGTGTTTTGAAAATGTCTTAGTTGGTTCCTACATTTTGGAAGTGTTCCTGTGTTAAATGATTCCTCGGCATACATTCATAATTAAGAGTAAGCTCCTCATGCAGAGGACACACACCAGGCTGTCTCCTAAGGACGTGTTTAAGTGTCTGTGTCTCCAAGTCTGTTTATAAAGTCTGGTCAGTTTCTCACATGACTCTTCTGATCTGCACATGAGATATATAGGTGCGGCTCAGGTTTCAGCCTGCTTTGTCAATCAGCTGGCATCCATCTGTCTACTGCCATTCTACAAGATGTAGTAGATATTACTTCTATATTTCCTCTGTCTTCTTGATCTTCTACATTACAACTTTCAATTTTCTCATTACTTTTGTGAGTTTTCAGTGAAGATAAATAAATGACAACTCAATCTATTCTGCTAAGTGGAAGGCCTATATTAATACAACTATTATGGTTTAATTACGTAGACTTCATCATATTTCCCATTTTGAGTAAGAAGAAATACTTTAAAACAAACATCTCTGCATTGAAGACATTCTAAAGGATTTAGTTAAAGGCATTTTTGGTTAATCTCTGACTGAATTATATGCTTAATTCTATGTTTCTCCCAATTTATATGCACTACACCAATTATTAACCCGCAATATTTATATGACTAAATTGTTTCCAAATATTGCTTTTAAAAAGAGACTTCAGCTAAGCCAGAAATTAGTGGCTCATGCCTGTAATTTTAACTACTTAAGAGGCAGAGATCTGAGGATCAAGGTTTAAAAGCTAGCCAAAGCAGAATCATGTATAAGACTGACTTCCAATTAGTCAGCAACAAACAAAAACAAACAAACAAACAAAAAATCAAACAAGCAGAAATAGAGTGTAGCTCAAGTAGTACCATGCTAGCCTTCAGCAAAAAGGCCAAACAGGGACCAGGAGTTTGGCCTATTAATGGAGTGCTTGCCTAGCATGCACGACAACCCAGGTTCAATTCCTTGGTAACACATACATAGAAAAAAGCCAGAAGTGATGCTGAGGCTCAAGTGGTAGAACTCTAGCCTTGAGAAAGTCCAAGGACAATGCTCAGGCCCTGAGCTCAAACCCAAGACTGGCAAAAAAAAAAAAAAAATGACAAACAGGAGAATGGAGCCCTAAAGTTAAAGCCTCAGTACTGGCATACACACAATAATAAAGATACTTTATCAAGCTGAAAAAAATGCCCTCAGAATTTCAGAAAGATTTCAGTTTATATTATTTCAAATATTTGTATTTAAAGAAGCAAGCTAACAGAATTTACCATTTCTAGTGATCAGCGGGCTAAGGTGATCTTTTATGAAACTATATAGTTGACCTTTTTCAAAATAAAAATGGTTGTCTGCTTTAATAACTGCTACAAATTCAATGTCTATTTGATAGGTAAACAAACAGTAACTCACACAGAAGAAATCCAATAACTCAATTAGTTAAGAGATAGCATGTCACTATGCACTCCAGGCTGACTTTAAATTCAGAGTTCTCCTTCCCTAGCCTCCAAAGTGCTGGGGGGGGGGGGAGAGGGAGAGGGAGAGAGGGAGAGAGGGAGAGAGGGAGAGAGGGAGAGAGGGAGAGAGGGAGAGAGGGAGAGGGAGAGGGAGAGGGAGAGGGAGAGGGAGAGGGAGAGGGAGAGAGAGAGAGAGAGAGAGAGAGAGAGAGAGAGAGAGAGAGAGAGAGAGAGAGAGAGAGAGAGAGAGAGAAAGTGTGTGTGTGTTGGTTGTAGGACTTGAACTCTGGGCCTGGGTGTTGTCCCTGAGCTCTTTAGCTCAATGCTACTACCCTACCTCTTTTTTTTTTTAATTGTACAAGTTTTTTTTCATATATTTTTATTGTAATTAATAGAAGGGTTACATTATATTCACCAGATAGAAGGTGCATTTCTTTTTTTTTCATATATTTTTATTGTAATTAATAAAAGGGTTACATGATATTTGCCAGATAAAAGGTGCATTAAATCACATACATTGATACCCTTTCACATGTCTTGGTACCCATTACCCTCCCCCCCCCAATCCCCCCACCCATCTTGGTTTTCCCCCTAATTGTACAAGTTTTAATTTTCTGTTTCATTTTATAGCCACTGTGATGTTAGAAGGGGTCAGTTACATAGTTACAACATTTCTTGTTGGACATTGTTACCCCTCTCATGTGATTCTCTCACTTTTCCTCTCCCCATCCCTAAGTTGTAGAGTTCATTTCCAACCTATTGTCTTGTATATAATGCTGTTATGTTGGTTCACCTTTTTTCTCCATATATTTTTATTGTAATTAATAGAAGGGTTACATTATATTCACCAGATAGAAGATGCATTACTTCACAAATATTGATACCCTTTCTCATGTCTTGGTCCCCATTTCCCTCCCCCCACCCCCACCCCTCATCTTGTTTTCCCCCTTCCCTATCCCATTTCAAATAACCAAATACACATATATACAATATATCAGATAACAAGGTGAAATACTGTAACAAAAGCAAAAAAAAAAAAAAAACTTAAAGCCACAGCACCACTTACAGTTTTCACATGGTTAACTGGAGATAAGAGTCTCATGGACTTAGTGCCAGGGTGGGCTTTGAACCTCAATCCTCAGAGCTCAGCCTCCTGAGTAGGTAGAATTACAGGTGCGAGCCACCAGCTAGAGATTTTAAGATTATATCACCACTCCTGACCCAAATTGAATTTTTCAAATGAGTTAACAGGATTTCAATGTAAATGTAAACCACAAATCTAATGTCTTACTAGAAAATTAGATGCAAATGCTTTGGCATTTCTCAATAAATATTTCATGTTTTTCCTTGATGTGTCTATATCAGTGATGTACCTCCTATACACATTAGCAGCCCTAAACTCCCAGTCAAATAATCATCTTACTAATATAAGTATACTTCATCCAACCTAGATGGTTTTCTCCCACTAAACTTATCTTCTGGCCTCAGCCAGACTTCAAACCCATGATAAGTCTCCCATGGAAAATTTGGTTCCATCCCCCTGTGCCATTCCAATGTTAGCTAGTCTCATGCCCTTTCAGTTACCCAGTGCCCTATCACTAATATGGCGATTGAACTCCCCTTGAGCTTCAGAGGCTATTACCCTCAGACTTTTCTTTCATTTCAGGATAGCATGGTGACAACAATCACCATTACAACAAACATTACTAAGTATTACGATACTTCAGAGTACAAGTTGAATCAGATAATAATTACATCAGTCAACCCTCCCCACAACTTTATGAAAACTGGTGAATTATTGTTCCCCCTTATAAGCTAGTGGCATTCAGACTAAGAGAGACTGACTTGGCAAAGGTCCCACAGCTTGTATGGGACCAGAGCTGAAATTCAAACTTATCCATCCTCTCTCTACAGCCTGGGCTCCGGTTCCTTTCCTCCTGACTCTACTATTAAAGGAGGAGAAAGAAAAAAAAAAAAGAACAACAGAGTAGTTCAGTCAATTGCTCTGCCCTTTGCTGTTCTCTCTTATCCTATACAATTTTTTGCCCTATCCTTAGTTTTTTACAACTCATCTCTATACAGTCATAACACATATTTTGGGAGGCTTGCTATTATGTGTCTTTCATCAGTCCAAATATATAAAGAATGGAATGTGCAGCAATGTGGAGAACCGAAGACAAATACTGTGGCCAGGCTCTCAAACTCACCTCTTACTTTTCTTGTAGCTCTCCAAGTGCTGAGACTGCGCACGTTTGTGTCTTTCTAACTCACACTGCCCACACAAATCCTCCAGGTGCAGCAAGCGATTTTCAACCTCCTCAAAGCTAGTCTCTAAATGACCTGAAAACACATAAAACAAAAAGTAAACATTATAAGTCAGAATTATGGATTAGGAAGAAAAGTATCATACAATTTAAAATGCTGACATTGCTTTGCATGTATTTCATATTATTTATTAAGCTTCAAGGCAATATTAAATACAAGGACCAACATTAAAACATACTTCAAATTATCTGTCTTCAGTATACTTCAAAAACAATTTTTTTTCTGCCAGTCCTGGGATTTGAATTCAGGGCTTAGACACTGTCTCTGAGCTTCTTTTGCTCAAAACCAGTACTCTACCACTTGAGCCACAGTGCCACTTTCAGCCTTTTCTGTTTATGCAATACTGAATCGAACCCAGAGCTTCATGCATACTAGGCAAGCACTCTACCACTAAGCCACCTTCCCAGCGTCTTATTAAAAAGAACAGAATACCATGATTAATCTAATGTTATTTCCTAATGAATACCTAATGAATACAGGTGAATAATCAAGTTTTCACATAATGAGAAGAAAGCAAAACAAGACTAACATAAAATACACTTAATTTTTACAGTTCCAAGTTAGGTTAGCATTTGTTTTGCCCCTGACACACCATACCCAATACATAAATAAACAAACCTCCAACACAGAAAATATACAGAAATATCTGTTAAGCCCCAGTTACTGAGCCAGTCTGTAGTTGGATGGAGGAGACTCAGCTTTAACAGATGGTAGTCTTGTCTTACTCTAGCTACTCTGCTTTGAGACCACACAGCTTTGTAGCTTTTTAGAACACAGAGAACATCTGGTAAATTCCTTCACTGAAGGGATTTGAGATCAAAGCCTGGAAAAATTAATCCATAGCCAAGCCAGTTCTCTTGTCACAGAGCTAGGGAAAAACCAAGTTTTTTGTAATAAAGTGATTGTCAGCTAATGGAATGCTAAACAAATCCACTTCATAATGTTTTCTCATACAACAGAAAGGCATTGCAGGTTAAAGCTTTGCAAACTCAAAAACAGTCTCCAAAGCCTTTACTGAAAACCATCGGCATAGACCTTTCACTGGGACACAAGAATGGAAAGACTGATCTTATACTCAAGGAGCTCACAAATCTGGGAGACCTGCTCCAGCAGCAGCACAGCTAGGCACAGGAGGAATTCTGAGCAGTGGCACCTAACTTGGGGCAGGAGAGGCAAATCTTCAAGGGTAACTCCCAAATTGGAATATGAGAGTCATCCACTCACCTGTGGGGGCTATTATGTCTCAATATAAATTAAATATAAAACTACCCTATGATCTAGCAATTCTCCTCTTGGGCATTTATCCAAAAAGATTAGAAACTAGGATCCAGCGAAGCCACTTGTGTGACAGTATTCACTGCAGCACCTATTCATCATAGCCAAGGTAGAGAATCAGCCCAGATGCCCCTCAACGGATGAGCACATCAAGAAGAAAGTGTGGCATATATACACAACAGAATTTTACTCATCCACTAGGAAGAATCATAGTGTATAATTTGCAAAGAAATGGAAAGACATGGAAAAAATCATGTTAAGTGAAGTATGTTATGGTAGGTCCAAAAAAAAAAAACCCAAAGGATACATGTTTTCCCTCAGATGTGAAAACAACAATTGACAAATTTTAAGTAATCATTTTGAAGTAGCTTGCAAATGTAAACAAATGTATTAGTTGAAATATGGTAGATTCAAGGGAGAACTCAGATAGTATTCCTTAGAAAGGCTAATTCACAGTCAAACAAAATACACACACTGGAAATAGGTACTGAAAAGGAGGATGAGTTTGTGGGGAGGAAAGTAGACTAATGAAGACAGGAAAGGTAGAAAAATGCAATCATAAAATCTGGGAGTGTGTCCTAGTGGTAGAGTACTTGCCTAGCATGCACAAAACCCTCAGTTCGAATTCTCAGTACCACATATACAGAAAAAGCTAGAAGTGGCACTGTGGCTCAAGTGGCAGAGAGCTAGCATTGCGCAAAAGTGTCCAAGGACAGTGCCCAGGCCCTCAGTTCAAGCCCTAGGACTGGCAAACCAACAACAACAACAAAATCCAATGCATATCTTACAAAATTAAGAAAATTGAGGGAAGGGGCAGGATTGAGAGAGATGTGTGAGACTCTTGCAAAGGGTGACACTGAGCAAGATTCACTGTATTCATATCCTACTTTATTGAATGGCAAAGCTATTGTGTAACTAAAGTTAATTTTTAAAATGTTAAAAAAAATAGAGGCTCCTGAGAATCAGATTATGTTAAATTCCTTACATGGTCTGTCTACCACCTACTGTCACACCACTATTATCCTTTACATAGTGTACCTCATGGCCACAGGACTGGCTATCATTCCAAGAACTCTCTAGACCCTGCAGACAGCAGTTGCTGTGCCTTGGCCCGCCCCTACTTCTCTCTCTCCTGCCACCAGCCCTCAAGTACACTTACTCTTCTGTACTTCCAGTACTTCCAGAGTCTCAAGGAACTCATCCTGACAATTCATGCAACTGTTTGTTTCCTCTCATCTGTCTCAGTAGTCAGTATGGAACTTCAGAGTAGAGACTCTTATCTTTGGGTTTTTTTTTTAATTTTAATGTATAGAGGGGTTACAGTTATATTCACCAGACAGAAGGTGCATTCCTTTTCACACGCTGATACCCCTTCTCATGTTTTTGTCCCTATTTCCCTCCCCCACCCCTTATCCTCATCTTTTTCCCCCCTCCTATTTCAAATAAACAAATAAACCTATATATAATATACCAGGTAACAAGAGACTCTTATCTTTGTATCCCCTAGTATCTAGTCTATTGAATTAAATAAAATATGACTGCTGGTAATAGAGTGAACTTTATTACTCTATAAGTAAAACAAGAAGGCAAATCTATGATTTATGTTCATCTCCTTTAAATAGTTTGTGCTAAATTTTATAAAAGATCAAATCAAACATGAACAATATTAAACAACATGATGGCACTTTATTAGCATTTCAAACTGGGCTGAGCTGTCAATGAGTTAAAGTAAAAGCAGCAATGGAGATTTTTCAACTTCAACTCTTGAAATCAGTAAAAATAAATAACACTTAAGAATTATATTGAAAATAAATTTCCAGCCCTTTTTATATTAAAAACATTACAGAGATCCCTGAATTGCAAGAACATACATAACATATATTCTGGGTATTTTAAATTAAATTTAAACTGACAAAAAATTAATATCCCTTCACTTAATATCATTTTTTCCATGAAGGCAGACCCAACAGAACATAGGCTCAATGGTTTCCTTCATTTGTAATAATTGGTACACATCTAGGACTCTCCTAGCAGAGAATCTAGCGCAAAACCTAGGTACATAAGGTCATATAGGATGAAACTAAATGAAAGGATCTCTAGGATATGGAAACAAGAGCTTTATCTTGAGTGATTGTTGTTCTTAATGTACTATGTTTTTTTTCTTCTCTTCTCTTGCCCTTTGGTAAATCTCATATTGCTACTGTATCTGACTTTGTTACCTGGTATATCATATATACGTTTATTTCATTATTTGAAATAGGAAAGGGAAGGGGGGAAAACAAGATGATTGGGAGAGGGTGGGGAGTGGGAAATGGGGACAAAACCATGAGAAGGGGTATCAATGTGTGAGAAGTAATGCACCTACTATCTGGCAGATGTAGCTGTAACCACTCTACTTATTACCCCGACAATAAAAAATTTAAAAAAGTAAAGTAAATTAATATCTCTAACCCAATCTGCTCATTTCCTATTACAAAACAAGGAACATGTATATTTGGTAAATGACTTAGAATGCACATACATAAAGCACTAGCAAGCCTTCATGAACACAAATATACCTTTACAAGCTTAAGCTTCAACGTTTTGCTTGCTATAACAACAGCACATGCCTTTTTTTTTAGTGATTGGAAGAAGAAATAGGTAGAATTTTATTGTGAAAGGCCATTTGGGAATGCCTGACAGCTGTGCAAGAAAGAGCTCCATAAATCTTTGTGAAGACTCTCCCAGAAGAAGAGCAATTCGGCTGAAGAGTTTTTCTCAGTGCTGTTTCTTTCAAATACATATAATCTATAGTACAACCATTGATATACAGAGAATGAAACAGCACATTAAAATTATTTCGCTCGGTGATGTGGCTCACATCTGTAATCCTAGCTACTCAGGAGGCTGAAATCTGAGGATGGCAGTTCAAAGCCAGCCCAGGCAGTAAAGTCCATGAGACCCTTATCTCCAATTAACCTCTAGAAAACTAGAAGTGGTGCTGTGGCTTAAGAGATAGGGTGATATCCTTGAGCTGAAGAATTCAGGGACAACTCAGGCCCAGAGTTCAAGCCCGATGACTGACTATATATATATATATATATATATATATATATATATATATATATATATATGAGTTTTCTTACAAAAATAACTTATCTTAGAAAAAAAAAATCTTTGGCTGCAAACCATGGGTCATAGAGGCCAGGTGCTAGAACACAGTGAGACTTCAAATGCTGATGTTACACTTTGAAGTGCCACAATAGTAAGGTAGTGGTGATATGAAAATAAGAAAATTTAAAGAGGGGCACCAGCCTGAAAAAGGCATTATGGAACAAATGAGATCCAGGTATACACTTAAGTATCTAATGAGGTATGTCCTTTCAAAGGTCTGATGATTTCAGCAAGCAACCTGGAAAATTAGACAACACAGTTCACGAAACACTAACAGCTGTGACAGTCCCTTTACTAGATGGCCTCTCAAATTCTGTACAGAAGAAACACAACAATGTATTAGGCTAGGTCAGATCAAAAGAAAGATACAAACTCAGTATATGGCTACCATTCTCAGATATCCCTACATTAATTAAGAAAAGAATCTTCTGTTCTGGAGGAAGGGACAATCTTCTAAAATAGGTTATATGAAATTAATAGAGAAAACTCAAAGACAAGCCCTTGATGGGTTAAAAGTCAATGAAAGAATAGGATTAGACTACCCTCTAGTGGATGGTCAAGAGAATTCAATAGATAACAGTATTCAAATCTACATTCCCATTGCAGTTCTATAACAAAATACATGTAGTGGTAATTTCATGGAAATATCTGCACAGAATCTGGAGAAACATACTTTTAATCATTGTAACTGTCTTGCAATACACAAACTATTACATTGTTTATCTAACTACATTTAATCCTGTGGTTTTGTATTTGAAACTATTTTAGCACAAGCAACAGTGTATAACCTCCCCTTCTGTCACAGAAAAGAATGACTGTGTAAATTTGCAAAGACTAGAGAGATACACACTAGAAAGTTAGCCTTCTGAAGACAGGTACCCATTACTGTTCACTAATACATATTAGGCACTGCGCTGAGTACTTTCATTTAACCTTCCAATTTCACATAAAAACTAAGGCAGGCACAGTCACCCCTCAGCACCTTTGGAGGATTGATTCCAGGATCCTCATGGATACCAAAATTTTTATATGATAAAATCTGTGATATAAAATGGTACAGTATTACATATAACCAATATTCATCATCCCATACACTTTAAATCATCTCTACATTTAAAATACCTAAAAAAGCCAGGTACTGCTTCTAAAGAACAAGGTCATATATTCTCTAAAAACCAAACCTTTTCAGACTCTTGAGACTGAAAATACAACATATACGTGTGTGTGTGTGTGTGTGTGTGTGTGTGTGTGCGTGTGCGTGCGTGCGTGTGTGTGTGTGTGTGTGTGTGTGTGTGTGTGTGTGTGTGTGTGCGCGCATGCGCGCGCGCACTAGGGTTTAAACTCAGGGCCTGGGCACTGTCCCTGAGCGCCTCTGTGCTCAAGGCCAGCACTCTACCACTTGAGCCACAATGCACTTCCAGCTTTTTTTTTTTTTTTTTTTGGTCGGTCATGGGGCTTGAACTCTGGGCCTGGGCACTATCCCTGAGTTTTTCAGTTCAAGGCTACTACCCTACCCCTTGAGCCACAGTGCCACTTCCAGTTTTCTAGTGGTTAAAACATTTCTCTCAGTCATTCTTTTTATTTCCTAACAATACCATGTGGTAGGTGCAGGTGACAGGATTAGAAACAAGTGGAAAAAATGCAGTGATGTTATAACCCATACCAAGCGCCTTATATTTATTGCTAAGAACTGGTGTTATCAACCCTTTTGATAAGGGTCCCTTGACCTGTATTAAGATAGGAAAGTAAAGTAAGACATGTGAAAGGGTATCAATGTATGGGAATTAATGTACCATTTATCTGGCAAATATCATGTAACCCTTCTATTAATTACAATAAAAAATATATGAAAAAAAAAGCCTCATGGACTTCTGTGCTCAGACTGGCTTTGAACGTCGATCCTCAGATCTCAGCCTCCTGTGTAGCAGGAGTACAGGCAGGTGTGAGCCACTGATACCCGGCAAATACAGCATATTCTAAGAAACTTTTATAGGCTACATTTCCTAAAGAGAACAACTATAAACAGAACTGATTCTCAGGTACAGGAAGAATAAAAATAAGGAAGCAGTCACTCTAGGAGAATACTTACAAAGACGTGTAGGCAGTGAGAAGCAAGTGACTGAAAGAGACAGGTAGGGAAGCTAAAAGAAAGACAAAACACCAGCAATGTAGAAGGCTGCCTCCATCAGCTAGTTAGCTAAGGTTCGAAACAGGAAGGAAACAAGGCAGAGAGTGATCACAGCTATTTCACATTTCTCCTAGTAACTAAAATCTGTTCCATGTTGAAGAAACAACAAAAACTAAGCTCCCCCAAAGGCCTCTACAAGGGCTAGGGGAATTGCACACAGCTCTCAAAGGCTGATACCAACAGCTTCCATTCTACTGTCTCAACCCCTACCAATCACTGTGGTTATTGCAACCTCTCTCAAAATTAAAGTCTTTATCTATAAAGAATGGACAAGAAAAGCTACTCTTACAAGGCTCTGATAAGGATTAAAAACAGCACTTGTAAAGGACCTACTAAGCTCTGACATAGAAGGTGCTATAAATGTAGGCTGGTAATTCCCAACAGCAAGATAATAAGTAATATTTGTCTATTCAGACACAAAAAGATGTTTTAGGTTTTAATAATTATCTCCTATGTAAACCAACTTGCTGTTGCTTTAAACAAGTAATATTAAAGAACAGAGAATGATAAGGATCTTAACCTCAAGAATTTGGTCAGGTTATTATTATTACCTCAAGAAGTTATATATACTGCATTTTACTTCCACTTAGATCTTAAGCTTAGTTAGCAATCATTGTTGAATAAAATTTTTAGGAAGTCATTATACTGTTGTGTCAAGTCACAAAACACCAGGCTGAATAAACAAATGGAATAATGTGTGTTCAAGTTCCACAGCACAAAATAGTAACTTAGTATTCCCCTGACATTTCCACAAAAATCAAAATAGAAAGGTAACAAATTCCCCCCACCCTCAAAAAATTAAAAAAATTTTAATTGGTAAGATTAAGTGACCTCCATTTTAATACTTATATTAAAAAGGGAAGCTGAAGTACCTGATGCCAGTTACTTTCTATTGTTCTCTCCTCACCCGTAAGTAACTTTCAAATTACCAATACACATTTTATTTTTTGTTTATCCCTCACTTTTAGAAAGGAAACACAAATTGAGATCAAAATTGTTGTTTTGTACTTTCCTTTAGGTGTACAAGTATCAAACATAATGTATACTTTTCTGTATATAAATCTAAGAAGATGGATAGAAACATAATTTACCCTATGAAAATAGTAAAAAGAAACTCCATATAGCTTAAATGAAGCCAAGTGGGTGTTTTCATTTAACTGAAATTGTCTGGTCTTTTATCAATTTGAGGAGGAAAAAGCACTCTGTAAGATAGGAAGCTCATCTGTCTTAAAATTTAAACAACTTTTGGAGTACATCTTGCAGTCAAGACAAAGTCACCCTCATCCCTTTTCTACATTTACAAGTTTAAAAAGATCTAATGTCACAAAGATAGTTCTAAGCTGGTGAAAACTATGTTTGTTGAGCTGAACTGAGGCAGAAAACAATGGCACACTTTAGAAATCATCTCTGCACTTCAAATCATTTTTTGTCTAACCCTTAATTACACTCTGAAATTAACTAGAATTATTTCTCACCAAACCCTGTTAATCAAGAATTTAGTGAATTCACAGAAAGCACTGAAATTACATTAGTAAATCTCATTACTACTAGTGATGTACACTACAAGCATTCAAACTTACTCAGGTTTGCCATCAAGGACTCTAAGTCTGCAATCAGACCAGGAAGCTGCTGGAGCTGCTCCTGTAGCTCTGTCAAGCTGGTTTTCTTTTTCTCCCAGTGTGCTGAGAGCATGACCACCTCACTGTCCACCAGCTAAAATACAGACCAGAGGACAAAAGACATCAACAAAATTATAGCCAGCAGCATAGTCCATGTATGATCAGCAGTCCTCTACTGAGTACAGAAGACAATCCACGCTATGTAAAGATGACTTAAGTTACTTGTTTTCAGTAAAGAATCAGCTTAATATTCAGTATAGGAAACCTTCAGTCACTGCTTGTGTCAGAGCATCTTAATCCTGTGAAGATAAATGTTCAAAAATGACTTTAGAGATTGAAATTATTTTGAGGAGGAAAGGGAATGGTTGTGCGGCCTATATTATTTGTGCTCATGGGTGGTACTTTTGAGCCATAGCATTGCCTTCTAAAAGTACTTTTAAGAGTACTCTATGCATAGAAGAAAATGAAACAGCTGTGCAGCTAGTTGCCATGCCTATAATCTTAGTTACTCAAGAGGCTGAAATCCAACGATTGTGGCACAAAGCCAACCCAGACAGAAAAGTCAATGAGACTCTTTTTTTGCTTTTTTTTGGGGGGGAGGGGGAAGTACTAGGGATCGAACTCAAGACATTGTACTTACTAGTCAAGCACTTTGCCACTGAACTACATCTCAGCCTGAGACTCTTACCTCCAATTACCCACCAGAAAACTGGAAGTAAAGCTGTAGCTCAAAGAGGAAGAGCACTAGCCTCGAGCACAAAAGCTCAGGGAGAGTACCCAGGCCTTGAATTCAAGCTCCACAACAGAAGCCCTCCCCTCCTAAAAAAATATATATGTGTGTGTATGTGTGTATACATATATATATATACATATATATGTATATATATATACATGTATATATGCATTCTAACCCAGAGCCCAGTGTGGTACATGTCTATAATCCCAGCATTTAGGAGACTAAGACAGGAAGATTTATGAGATCAAGGCCAGGCTAGCTCTAAAACACAAATGATCACTGTGTTTTTCTCTAAATTTATTTTAATGAATAAGACAATTTACATTTTGTAAGGTTCAAGAGTTAGAATATGAATGTGACTGATTCTAAATTCTAATAGTTTAAGAATTTTAGAGGAATGAATCTATCACAAGAAGTCAGAAAATGATCTGGATGTGGTGCTAGACTGCTTTGTTCCCATATTCTAACATAGTAAGTATCCACATCTGAAAAGAGCTAAGGTTCAATGTACTGATTTCCAACCCACCCTGAAGGGATAATCAACCACAGCAACTCAAGGGGTACTGGAGGGATGACACCAGCCTTACACACATGCCTTTTTGTTAGGGGCGGGCAGGGAAGACAGGCTGGCCTTAAACTACTAAGCTCAAAGAATATTCCTGCCTCAGTTTCCCAAGTATCTAGGATTACAGGTGTGCACCACCAGTAGCTTAATTAAGTCTGTGAATTTAAGAATAGATGTTCTTGTGCAAAAGTTTTCCATGGTGAAAGAAGTCACAAAAGTGATTCTGTTTGAGGGAAGGAAGCACGAATAGAAACTTCATGAGTGACAGAAATGTTCTTCAGGTGTATGTATGTGTATGTGTGTCAAGTTATCAAAGTGCAGACCTAAGATTTATAAATAAACCTGGATTAACCTGTTTTAGAGTTGAGGGTGTACCTTAGTGGTAGAACACTTCTCTCACATGAACAAGGCTTTGGGGCTTTGGGTTCAATCTGCAGTACTATTATACTTGTTTTAAATACCCAAGAGATAAGACTTCTCATGTAAAAAAAAAATAGATGTTCTGAGTCTTTATAAAGATTTCTAAAAGTAGCTTCAGAACTGCTGAGCAGCGGGCAGGCATAGTGGTGTATACCCGCAGTCCCAACCCTCAGGAGACGGAGACAAGAGGACAGAATTTCTAGGCCAGCTTGGGTTACATATAGAAACTTTTCCGTCTCTTTTTAAACATTTTTGTGAAAAATGAACACACACATTAGCAGTCTTCCACTTTTACATCCTGTCACACTGGAAAGGCATCAGACAAACGGCAGCTTCTTCAGACTCCCTGGAGGTAGGACCTGCCTGCCTCCATAGTCCCTGGTCATTTCCCCTCTTACCAGCAGGGCCTGGGCACTGTCTCTGAGGTTCTTTGCTCAAGGATAATACTTGAGCCACAGCTCCACTTCCAGCCTTTTCTGAGTAGTTTATTAAAGATCTAAGTCTCATGAACCTTCCTGCCCAGGCTGGTTTCTAACTGTGATTCTCCTATTTCAGCCTCCTGAGTAGCTAGTATTACAGATAGGAGGCACTAGCATCAATAGATTTTTATGCTTATGCCCATGATAAAGAAGAAAAAATATGATAAAATCATGCACAAGAGGAAATGGTACTATCAAGACACAAGTAAGTGAAATGTACAGGTATCACTCAGCACACTATTTCAAAGAATTTGTGAAATAAACAGAGGCATAGACTCTACAAGTAAGAGCATACTCTAACATAATGATAAAGTATAGTATGGTAAATACATAAAGCAGTAACAGAGCCATTTGTTTTCATTACCCAGTATTATTTACATACACAACTGTGTATTTTGTACCTTCATATGCATGGCAGTGCAATAAGTGTTTTTACATCAGAGACACTACAGATATGTGAAGAATGAGTTATGTTGTGATATCACATGGACTATGATGTCACCAGGTGACAGGAATGCTTTGGTTTCATTGTAATCTTATGGAACCACCACTGTACATTGGGTCTACTATTGAATGAGAAATGTTAGAATGTATAAGATTAGCTTGCTCTCACCTCCCCAGCATGTGCACATTCTTTGGCTCTTCTGTGAAGTGCAGCCCATGTATCCTCATACCTAAGAAGAGCAAATAGTAGTTCAAAAATTTAAGCACATATTAAAAAGATATACTATCTAAAGATGAACCTGTAACATATTGGCATCCCAAAAAAGACAAAGTCAAAAATTAATGGAGACAATTATAAGGAAACAGAAATAAATCCTTCCAATGGCCAAAGACAGGATGATCTGAAGAAACACTTAAATCTCAAAGTGTCTCCCTGCAGAATACTCTAAAAATAGGGGGGAAAAAGTCAACAGAAGAAAAACTTGGCAGATTCTCTAACCAAATAATTAAAATTACCCTCACACATAATGAGATGTCAGTCATCCTCTTCCTCCTAACGTGATGTACTCAGTAATGTACAGCATGGCTCTTCTAGAATTTTTCCTTTTAAAAAGCCAGGAGAGGGTCACTATTGAATGCTCATTTCATAGCAACTGGCACTATTCTGGGAGACAGGAAATTCTTGGAGCCACTCTCCAGGAACCTAGTTGGAAGAAGTAGGTCAGAGAGTAAAGGCTTCTCAATGCCTGCCCCTTCTTGTCTCCCTTTTTCTCTTTGTGACCAGCAAAATATGAACTGTTCTGCTCCAACACTCTCTCTAGGATATGACAAAGTGAACTCTCTGAAACTGAGCCAAAATAAAACCTCTGTTTATGTCAGGCAGCATGTGAATTAATGAACAAAAGGCAGTAACTTTACTTAGTAGGAAAGAGGAGAAAGATCCAATTTTAATGAACATTTTTGCAAAATAGCTGGCCAGTATTATTCATAAGTGTCATGACCAAGACTGCTCTAGATAAAAGTCACAGTGACTAAACATATATAGTTCTGGCCCATAATGCTCCAGAGAAAATATATATCAGCTGGACAGCTGATGACATCTGAGTAAGGTTTGGTGTAAAGAATTTGTCCAAGCCAATTTCTTGGCTTTAGTCACAATACTATGGTTATACAAAATACTAACACTGGGGATGCTGGAATTATTTCTTTTTTCTACTGAATTTAAACAGCAAAGATAATCTGATAATCATGACGGAGTGTTACCAGCATCTATCTGCCATAAAAATCAAATTCAAAGGTCACACAACTAATGCAGCTCTATTATCATTGCCAGCTAATACAGAGCTTCAGAATTTTCTCTGGTATATCACATTGTGTAAGTATCTGTAGAAATCAACAACTATTTACTGAATGTCAGGCACTGTTAGGTATCAGAGAGACTGGTATGACTTCTATATCTTTCCGTCCCAGAATCTAGCACACAAGACTTACTAAATAAAAATATGAAGGAATGAATGTGTTTATTTCAGATTTCAAATTCAGAGCTTCATGAAAAAACCTTCTATCACTCTCTCAGCCAATGAAAAGGAACAACTAATGATCAATTTCCATTTATACTCCATGTCACTATTTACCTACTATCATTTCCTCTTTCCCCTCACACTACATTCAGGCCTTATACCCCACCCCCACTTTGTCAACTTTCCCAGTTCAGCATCCAGTTTGTGATTTTACTGCTTTATTCAGCACTTTTTTTTTTTTTTTTTTTTTTGCCAGTTGTGGGGATTGAATTTAGGGCCTGAGCACTGTCCTTGGGCTTTCTCAAGGCTAGAATTCTACTACTTGAGCCACAGTACCACTTCCACCTTTTTTCTATTTATGTGGTACCGAGGAATGAAACCCAAGTCTTCGTGCAAGGTAGGCAAGCACTCTTAACACTAGGCCAAATTCCTGGCCCCTTTATTCAGCACTTTTTAAATAATCTAGATTGTTTATCGACCAGTCCTGTGGCAGTGAGCACTGAAAAGTACACACTATTCCAACAAGGCCTGTTACTCAGTCCTGCCAATCATTAACTGCCAATCAGCAGTTTAAGAATTCATTCCCGGGTGGGGGGTGTGGGGGGGGAGGGAAATGGGTACCAAGACATGTGAAAGGGTATCAATGTATGTGAATTAATGCACCTTCTATCTGGCAAATATCATGTAACCCTTTTACTAATTACAATAAAAAATGTGAATTATAAAAAAAAAAAAAGAATTCATTCCCACTCATGAGGTTGCCCCTGGAAGTCTACACATCAAGTGTTGGATCTCTCCTACAGTCTGAAAACTCATCCCCATCCAGTCACTTTCAATAAATGAATGACCCTATTACACCATTTTACTGAAAGAGCCTAACATAAACTCCTTCAATTTTCCTGTTTTCAAATATCCTTAAAATTACATGCCAGAGATTTAAAATAAAGAGGAAACCATATGCATCCACGCATATTTTCTATCTACTACAGTAGTTAGTGGAGCCATTCACAATACACAGGCAGGTGCACAGGTCTATATGCATGTCAGTTTACCTTCTAGGGTAGGAAAAAAAAAAACCCAAGTGCTAATGATCAAGCATTAGAGCAACACAAATTTGGACACTGCTTAGAAAGTTACAACTTAGAAGTCTTTAGACTCTTTAGAGTACAAAGCACCAGGAATCCGTCTTATCTTGACCACATTACACTAGCAAAGAATCTATCAACGGTTTGCTCACTTTTACAAGGAAAAACTGACATGGAGTTTGGACAATAATTGGCTAATTTTGGTCAGTCTGATTTTAGCAAAGTAGCAGCTATGCACTGCCTGACCCTTATGGCAGCCCCCCTGTTGGACCCATGGTGGACAGAGAGCTCCACCTTCCACTTAGTGGGATTTGTACTCTAGGCCTTGCTGCTTCTGAGCAGGGAGATGAAAACACAGGCGGCTACTGGTTCGGATGCTTGTTACTCAGTATTATTATTATGCCAGTCCTGGGGATTGAACTCAGGGCCTAAGCATTGCCCTTGGGCTTTTTTAAGCACAGAGCTCTGCCACTTGAGCCACAGCAACACTTGCAGTTTTTTCTATGTATGTGGTACCAGGAATTGAACAGGGATCTTCCTGCATGCTAGGCAAGCGCTCTACCACTAGGCCAAACTCCAGGCTCCCAGATGCTTGTTACTCTTGTTAGAGACATGGACAGATGTTACAGACCAGCATTTGGTTTTGGTCTTCTAATTTCTTTGGAAGACAGACATTTAAAAATTAGGGTATTCCAAGGGAACAACTTATATGGGGGATTTAATACCACCACACGTGCCCAAGTAAAAAGTAATGCTCAGAAAAATCCTGAGGAAACCTTAAGTTTACATCTTGAGCTGAACACCAGCACAAAGACACAGCAACAATTAAACACAAAATAGAAAACGCTGAGAAAAAGGAGTATCTGAACTTCTCTCTTACCAATTCAAATGTCTAATTTGCAATAAAAAAAAATTATCATATGGCCTATTGGTAGAGTGCTTGCCTAGCATGCACAAAGGTTTGATTCTTCCATACCACATGCACAGAAAAAGCCAGAAGTGGCACTGTGATTTAAGTGATAGAGCATTAGCCAAGCCCAAGGACAGTACCTAGCCCCTGAGTTCAAGCCCCAGGGCTGGCAAAAAGAAAAAAAAAAAAAACACAAATGATACAAGAAAAACACCAAACAAATCAAAACAGGAATGAACCGGCAGGTGGTGAATTTACTATGTAAAAACTTTAAAACAATCATTTTAAAGATGCTCAATGCTGACATAGACAAAGTCAAGAAAAATGATGTATGAACAAAATGATAATGTTGATAAAGAGAAAACAGGAAAGAGTCTGTATGAAATTTTAGAGATGAAAAGCATAGAACTGAAATAAAAGATTTCCTAGGGATTCAAAAGTAAATGTAAACAGGCAGAAGAGTCACATTCTTGAAGTTGGAAAACTGAAATTATTAAGTGTGAATAAAAAAGACTAAAGGAAAATGAACAGAATCTAAGGGGCCACTAACACAAGAACTAACAAATGTGAAAGAACACAGTTACTAGACACTAGACACTTCAATAAGGACATTCTGACACTAAGAAAATGGGAAAACAAACATTGCATCACTGGTAAGTTTTTTTTACTGTAGTTCTTTATATGTTCATTTATGTTGTTCACTCACCAAAACCAAGCAGAAAACTTTTCATTTCAAATAAGAACAATATCTAAATAAAGAGATGAGAAAGCACAGGTACTAACAACAGTGGAAATACATGAAAGGAAAGGTGATGTATTGTCTTGTGCTGTATCCATCTTTACCTTATGGCTATCAGAAGTTATAGAGAACTTTTCATAACAGAAACAATATATGCATTTTTATTATAGCTCTGGTATAATGGATGGACCACAAAAATTTGTTATAACATCGAAACAGACAATTCAGTAGTTCTTAGCATAGTCATAAAGTTATACAAATATCATACAAACTCTTGAAAAACAAACAACATACTGAGAGTCACTACCCATTCTCCTCTCCTTTGTCTCTTATGGTTTGCCCCTTCTGGACAGTTCATATCAATGGAATTATCTATTAGCCTTTTGCGCTAATTCCTTTCATTGAGCATAATGTTTTCAAGTTTCATTTATGTTGTAGCATTTGTCAGTATTTCATTCTTCCTTTGTGGCTGAATATTTTAATATGTGGCTCTATTTTGACATCTATACATATATCAGCTAATATCCACTGGCTCATGGATGTGTATGCTGTTTCCATATATTGGTTATTCTAAATACTAATATATCTAGGAACACACTTTTATGTGAACATGTGTTTTCAATTCTCTTGAAGTGAAACTGATGGGTCTTATGGTACTTCTATATCTATTATTTGAGAAACTACCAAATTGCTCCAAAGTGGCGGTACCATTTCACATGCCCAACAATGCATAGGGTGAAAATTTCTCTGCATCTCATCAGCACTCGGTATACTATCGTTCAGAATACCTTTCTGCATAGTGAGTGTGAAGTGTTATTTCATTTTGGTTGTGACTCATTTCCTTGATGACTAATAATGTTGAATATCTTTTTCATGTACTTTTTTTCTTTGTCAGTCATGGGGATTGAACTCAGGACTTGAGTGCTGTCCCTAAGCTTTTCTGCTCAAGGCTAGTGCTCAACCACTTTGAGCCACTTTCTGGTTTCGTGTGGTTAACTGGAGATAAGCTTCTGATGGACTTTTCTGCCAGTGCTGGCTTTGAACCAAGATCCTCAGTTCTCAGTCTCCTTAGGAGTTAGGATGATGTCAGGCACAGGCCACCAGCACCTGGCTTTTCATGTTTTTTGTGTGTTTGGTTTTTTGACAGTCCTGGGACTTGAACTCAGGGCCTGAACACTGTCCTTGAGCTTTCTCAAGGCTAGCACTTTACTACTTGAGTGACAGTATCACTTCCAGCCTTTTCGGTGTATGAAGTATCAAACCCAGGGCTTCATCCATACTAGGCAAAACACTCCTTTTTTCAGGGAAAAAAATAAGGCTTTCTAATCATTATATCTAAGTAAAATGTAGGTATCTTAAGGTTCTATTTATAAAATTATGCTTCTAGACATCTGTTAAAAATATAACTTTCCGCTCTAAAGGAAAACATTTACCTGCTAAGTAACTCTAATCCAGCGGAGTACTTCGGCAAATATGCAACAGTCCTGAAAAAACAAAACACCAAAACACTTATTTTATTGAAATGGTTTATGACTGCCAGGCACTGGTGACTCATACCTGTAATCCTAGCTACTCAGGAAGATGAGATCTGAGGATCATGATTCGAAGCCAGCTCAGGAAGAAGAGCTCATGGGATTTCCATGCCCCATTAAGCACCCCCCCCAAAAAGAAAAAGGGGTAGGAGGGAGGAAAAGAGGGAGGTGGAGGGGAAAGGAAGAGGATAGGAGGGAAGGAAGGAGGGAAGGAGGGAGGGGAAGAGGAGGAGAGAGAGGCAGGGAGAGAGGGATGGAGGGCAGGAGGGGGAACAAGAGAACTGTAGCTTAAGTGGTAAAGCCCTACTAACCTTGAGCAAAAAAAACTAAGGGCTGAGCCCAGGCCCTGAGTACAAGCCTCAGGACCCATGTAAAAAAAACAGCACAAAAATCATTCATGATTTAGTCAACTTGAAAAAAACAGTTCCATATGAGAATTCTGGCATTGTGATATTGTAAGGTATTTTTAAATCACTAAAGACAGTTTATCTAAACTTTAAGAAAGATGTATTATTTTAGTGTTAATATGTAATATACAACTGTCACTTTGTTCTGAAGACTGTCTTTTGCATATGGTACAACAAATATTTTTAAATGTTAAATTTTAACATGTATAAACATTTGAAAACTAAATTTAAAAATATTTTAGCCAGGCATAGTGGCTCACACCTGTAATCCTAGCTACTCAGAAAGCTGAGATCTGAGGATCAAGGTTCAAGCCAGCCTGGGCACAAAAGAACCTGAGACTCCTATCTCCAATTAACCTCTAGAAAAGGAGAAGTGGGGCTTAGCTCAAGGGTAAGGCAGTAACCTTGAGCTGAAGAACTCAGGGACAGCACCCAGAACCCCAGGCCAAGTTCAAGCCCCATGACCCACAAAAAAAAAAAAAAAAATATATATATATATATATATATGTAATGAAAAGATAAAAGCGAATAAGTAGGCAAGATCAAAGTTCAACAGTTGAAAGTTAATTTGACCACATGCTTTAGTATAGGCATTAAAACCCTGCACAATTAAGTGTTTTCATATAAAGCATGCTACAAGGACTTAAAGAACTCCAAGAGCCTTCACTTGCCAAGTTCTGCTTCATTATTATTATTATTGCCAGTTCTGGGGCTTGAACTTAGGACCTGAGCACTGTCCTTCAGTGTTTTCCTCAAGGCCAGTGCCCTGCCACTTCAGCCACAGCACCACTTCCAGCTTTTCTATGTATGTGGCACCGAGGAATCAAACCCAGGTCTTCGTGCATGCTAGGCAAGCACTCTATCGCTAGGCTAAACTCCTGGCCCCTCATTATTTTTCAACAGTCGTCTTTTTTTTTCTTTCTGTCCGACATAGGGCTTGAACTTTGGGCCTGGGCACGGTCCCTGAGCTCTTCAGTCCAAGGCTATTGCTCTACCACTTGAGTCACAGCACTACTTCCAGTTTCCTGGTGGTTAATTGGAGGTAAGTTTCACAGACTTGAGTGCCAGGATGGCTCTGAACTGCAATCTCCAGATCTCAGCCTCCTGAGGAGCTAGGTTTACAGGCATGAACCACCAGCACTCGACGTAAGTCTTAATATACAAATTGTGATTAAATAATATCGAATGACTATCCATGTCAACAATTTCACAATTTTGTCAGAGGAATTTCCTGTTATGAAATTTAGGAAAAAAACTTTTGTAATCAGATACACTCAACAAACCTAAAACCCAGAATTAACTTTATTATTGTGAATGCAACCAAACATTATAGAATATTCAAGTCATAGTAAATTAAAATCTTAGCACAAGTTTACCTGGGTTTGCTTTTTACTTTTGCTTCTCTTGACCTGTCACTTAAAGTCTTCAACCTGGAATAGAATAAACATATTATAGGTCTAAAGATTTTCAATCACAAGTTTCCCCAGTAATTTTAAATGGTATACACTCCATTTTGTATTATTTTTTGAAGCAAGAATTCATCATCTATACAAGTAACAAATATTTGAGAGTCAAGGGTAGGTCAACTATACAGGGAAAAACAGCAATGTTTGTATTTTTACTCCCCACAAAACCTGTGTGTGTGTGTGTGTGTGTGTGTGTGTGTGTGTGTGTGTGTGTGTGTGTGTGTTGTGAGGCTTGAACTCTTGACCTGGACATTTTCCCTGAAGTCATCAGCTCAAGGCTACCACCCTACTACCTCTTGAGCCATAGTGCCACTTCCGGTTTTCTTGTAGTTAATTGGAGATAAGAGTCTCATACTATTTTAGTGCCTGTGCTGGCTTTGAACCATGATCCTCAGATCTCAGCCTCCTGAGTAGCTAGGATTAAAGGCATGAGCCACTTCTTACACAGCCCAAAACCTTACTTAAAACAAAAACAAAAAAACCTACAAAAGTTGATTGGTAGAAATCTTAAATTACTGGTATCATTAGAAAAAGCAAAAAAGTTCATTCTGGACCCTTAACTTCAAACCTTTACACATAAACTCTGACCTTTGAACTCTGACCTCTGACCCTTGACCCCTGATTTTTGCCAGTCCTGAGTCTTGGGCTCAGGGCCTGAGCACTGTCCTTGGGTTTCTCTAGGCTAGAGCTCTACCACTTGAGCCACAGCACAACTTCTGGCTTTTTCTGTGTATGTGGTATGAGGAATTGAACCTGGGTCTTAGCACTCAACTACTAGACCAAACTCCAGGCCTGAACTTTGACCTTTGACCACTTATCTTAGGCCCTTGAACTCTGACCTTGGCTTCAACTTCTAATCTTTGACTCTTGACTATTGACCTGTTTTTGAACCATGATCCTTGGATCTCAGTCTCTAGAGTGGACAGGATTACACAAGAAACATTTTAAGCAAGATCAGGAAGAAAAGTTTCTGAGGCAGCCAGGTGACCTACACTTACACAGCAATCAGCAAGGTGGGGGCTGTCCCACCACTGAGTCCTCAAAGCTGGTAACAGGAGTGTATCCAGATGGATCTTCTCTATGGCTCTTCTCAGGCTACTTAACCACAGTGTTCCACCAGTTTTAAATTTGCACTCAAAGAAGTTACGAGACTGGGAGTTTGGCCTAGTGGCAGAGTGCTTGCCTAGCATGCACAAAGACCCAGGTTCAATTCCTCGCTACCACATACATTAAAAAAAAAAAAATCAAAAAACAGAAGTGGTGCTGTGGCTCATGCGGTTAGAGCTGTAGCCTTGAGAAAACCCAAGGACAGTGCTTAGGCCCTGAGTTCAAGTCCAAGGACTGGCAAAAGTATTTTTCCTAAATTAACAGGGAGAATAAAAACATGAGCCTCGATGATAATCATTAATGGAGTCCTTAGGCACCTATAAGTAATACTAACAACATGAAGTGAAGTCAGGCCGATTGCTCATGCCTGTAATTCTACTCAGGAGGATGAGATTTAAGGGTGGTGGTTCAAAGCCAGCCCGGGCACTAAAGTTTGTGAGACTCCAATCTCCAATTAACCACCAGAAAACCGGAAGTGGGACTGTGGTTCAAGGGGAGGAGGATAGCCTCGAGCTGAAGAGTTCAGGGACAGCGCCCAGGCCGAGAGTTCAAGTCCCAAGACCAACAACAACAACAAAAAACATGAACTGAAATAAAAATATGTGCTATGTGTTCAAGTATTTGCCAGTTCCTATTCAGTAACAGTAGAAACATTTTTTGGTTGTTCCATGATTAAACAAAAAGTTGAAAGCCCATATCCATCCAATTCATAATTTAAAACAGTATAACTAAGAAAGGAGAGCCTTGATAAAGGTGACACTTATTTTTTTTTTCCAAGTAAAGGGCAATTTGAATTAAGCACTAAGTAGAAGCGATAGTCACACAGCCTGCTTGAGGGTTTTGCAAAGCCATGGACGTCCTATGAAGTGAGACCATCATTTCAAGAGCGCCTGGAGAAACTCGCCCAACAAGGTGGAGTGGAGGGGCAGCGCCCAGGCAGGGTGGGATCACCTGGGGACCTCGCGCGCCTTCACCCCGGCTCTGTGCGGCTGAAGTGACCCTCGGGGCTGGTGAGAGGTCGTGGGGCCTCGGGAGTTTGGGGAGGCTCCCGGACAAAGGTCCCGGGCACCGGGGTGGGAACAGGGTGGCAGCAGTTGCGGTGGCCCTGGCCCAATTCTTTCACTGGGGCAAAGGTGGAGCGGACAGCGGGATAGGCCGCGGACGGCGGCGGCGCTCCGGGGTGGGGGCGCCCGGACCACCCCGGGAGTAACCGGGAACCCCCCGGGCCGAGCGGGCAGAGGTGTGAGGAGGGTACCGGAGGGGGCGGGGAGTGGAAAGGACGAGGAAGCGCGGAGCCAGCGTCCCGCGGGGGAAGCGAGCGGGGAGGCGCGCCCGCGGGTCCCGGGGCTGGCGTCCTCCGCGGGCCTCGGCGACCGCAGGGTGGGGAGGGGCGGTCCCCGCACCCCGGCGCGCCCCGCCGCCACCGGGCCAGCCCTCCCGCCCCCGTCCCAGCCCTCCCGCCCCCGTCCCCGACCCAAGTTTTCACTGGGCGCCCCGGGACGCGCGGGCAAGCTCGTTCCCCCCTCGGCGGGCCGGAGGAGGCCGTCCCGGGGACAGCTCCGCTCCTCCGCTCACCTGCGCCCCCGGGGCACGGCCGGGCGCCCCCCGCGTACTCACCCGGAGGTGAAATCCTGCTGCACGCTCAGCAGCCGCTCGCGCAGCGTCTCCAGCATCGCCGCCACCGCGTCTCCCCTCCTCGGCCGCCGCGGTCCTCCGATGTCGCCCCGACCGGCCGCAGGCCGGCTGGGCCCCGCACCAGTCACCACTCCGCAGTCCCACGGCCGGCTCGGCCCACGGTCCTCACCCCACAACCCCCGCGGCTTCCGCGTCGGCACCCGCGCCAGCCGGCCGCGCGCCCAGGCCCCGCCCCCGCCGCGCGCGCTCGCTCGCCTGCCTCGGCCCCGCCCCCGCCGGCCGCGCGCCCAGCCCGCGCAGGCGCCGTGGAGCGCGCTAGCCAGGGCTGCAGGAAAGGGTGGGCGGTGCTCACCGCCTCGGGTGCCACCGTGCCGGCTACTTGTTTTTAAATAAACTTTTCTCCAAACTTCTCTGCCTGGCCTCCTTCATAAGTCAAGACTCCCTTTAAATGATATCTTATGACGTTTTGTTTCTTGGCCATTCAAAATACACACCCAATCATTTCCTATCACACATCTTGTTTCTTAGCAGGCTTGCTACACATTAAGTAATGAAAAGTTGCTTACTAATTGTTCTTAAGTTCTAAAAACCAGAGCTGAGGTTAATGTAAGACAATTAAAGCATTCCCCTCAAGTACGGAGCTCAAGAGGACGCTGCATGCCTGTAATCCCAGCACTCTAGATACAGAAAGATCTTGAGTTCCAGGCCAGACAAGGCTAAATAGCAAGTGCCTCTTTCAAAAAAATCAAAATGAGATGGCCAAGAGATCAGATTTAATAATAAAATAATACCTTGATGCAGTATTTTAAAATAGTTGAACTCAAAACGGCAAAATTTTAAATACAAGTTCTGATATCCACGGGATTGATGGAGGTAAATGAGGCAGGCTGGGTAAGTGCAGGCCAAGAAGTGAACTGCCTCCCCTTTTGCTAAGTAAGCTCTCTATCCCACAGGAAGGTCAGATAATAGGCAGGTAAGAAAGACTTTTGTTAAGGGGGCTGAGGATTTCTTCTTCTACAATTTTGATATTTTCTTCCTTGTGGAGGAGGTGCCTCTGCTAGTAAAATACTCCCAGCCTTTCCTAATGGAGGACAGAGGACAAGATCAGGAAGGTAGGAAACCAGGAGCTCTGTCTTACTATCTTTTTTTTCCTTGGGGGCAAGCACCCTAAAAGAGCACTAGTGCTTGTTTAGAGATAAAAGGTCTGAGATGACCCAGTCTCTTCAAACTCACCATCTGAAGTTTAGTCCTAGGACTTTGCTTGCCCATAAATATAAGCCATGTGCTTCATTGGGCACATCAGAGATAGAAAAGGATGATTGAGTTTCCTTGTGTTCATTAAGCATGATTTGTGTTGACACAGATAAGAATGAGAGATGCTGCTTACTGAGCCCCCTTCTGCCTCCCAGAAATAGTGCCTGTTACAAAGTAAATGAATGACCATATGGAAAAGCAGGCACTTCATATCTAGTCAACTTGGAGGCCACAGGCAGTGCGAATTATTAAGTCTTTTGTACTTTATTAAATAAGTCCTCTGTCTATAAGTTTTTAATTTATTAAATTTCATGGATTCTAACATAACACCAAACTATGCAAAAAAATCTACAAATGACTAAAAACCAGCTTTATATGTTGTACCCAATCATTTCTATCGTAACCGATGTTTTGTTTCATGTTCATGTGTTCATTTTGAGGTGTTTTGTGAACATTACACATTAAAAAGAAATAAAGGAGTCAGGTAGTGTGTCCTAGAGGTAGAGTGCTTGCCAAGCATGCATGAAGCCCTGGGTTTGATTCCTCAGTACCACATACTTAGAAAATGCCAGAAATGGTACTGTGACTCAAGTGGTAGAGCTCTAACCTAGAGAAAGCCCAAGGACAGTTCTCAGGCCCCGAGTTCAAGCCCCAGAACTGCAAAAAAAAAAAAGATAAATAAAAGTAAAACTTTAAAAAATGATATTCGAGGCAGGCTTGGTGGCTTGCAAATCCATACTCCGAGATACTCAGGAGATGGAGATCAAGATGGTTATTCCCAACCAGCCCAAACAAAAAGGCAGCAAGACTTTATCTCAAAAACAACAACTACAAAGCTGGGTGTGGAAGTGTGAGTAGAAGAATTGAGGTCAGAAGCCCAATTGGCTTAAAATAACAACAACAACAAAAAAAACCCACACAAAAAGGGTTGGTGGTGTGGCTCAAATTGCAGAGTGCCTGTCTAACAAGTGTGAGACTCTGAGGCTCTGAATTCAAACTCCAGCACCATTACCAAAAAGGGGAAGGAAGAAACAGAAGAGAAAGCAAAAGAAAAGACTACTAGTTGAAGAAAAGACTTCAAGTTGATGTGACATTTCCAAAAGTAATAATCAACCAGAAAGTAGACTGATGGGCAAACTGAAAAAACAAAGCTTTAAAATATAAAGAGTTGGCATCAATACTGGAGGCTATTGGTCTAATGTTAATTGAGGAATTGGTTGACAGCTGATTTGAGAACCCTTTAGCTGAATGCAAGGACCACTTTGGCAATGATACATTTTCATCTTGAGATGCTGAGGAGTTTCCTGTGACAGAACTTCCCAGAACCAGCAGCATCAACATCCCAGGGAGCTTGTAACAAATGCAGAGTCTCAGGCTCCACCTTGGCCAACAGACTTGGTTCACATTCCTGTTAACAAGAGAAAAACACCTTTTCTCTTTTTCACCCCCCCCACCCCTGTGTCTCACTCTTTCTCTCTTTTTGTTCAAGGATCAGGACTATCCAGAATCTGACATTTTTTTGCTCAATGGCTAGGATATTGCCATCTGAGACACACCTCCAAAAGGCTTTCCTGTGGCAATCATTCCTTACTATAGAGTAAGTGCTAAGTGAGAGTTTGATGGACTTCTGTCTTAAGAGGAAGAAGCTACTGAAGAGGAGGCTGCAGAACCCACAAGATGACAGGTCACATCAGCTGCAGAGGTCTTTCAGGGTAATTGGAAAGGCATTTGGCTTGTAGGAACCTAACCTAGATTTAAAAAGATACACACCATGTGTTATAACCCGTTTTCCTTTCTTTTCTTTTCCTTTTCTTTCTTTTTTTTTTTGCCAGCCCTGGGGCTTGAACTCAGGGCCTACTGTTGTCCCTGAGCCTTTTTGTGCTCAAGGCTTGAACTCTACCACTTGAGCCACAGGGCCACTTCCAGCTTTTTCTGAGTAGTTTATTAGAGATAGAGTCTCACAGACTTTCTTGCCTGGGCTGGTTTTGAACTGCAGTCCTCAGATCTCAGCCTTCTGAACAGGGTAGGATTACAGGCATAAGCCACTAGCACCCATCTTGTGTTGTTAACTTATCTGTGATATTTTCTATACTAACATGTGTAACATATTGGATATTTTAAAGTAAGAATTTAAAGATGCCAGAAGAATCTATGTAAAAGTTATGTTTCTTATAAAAACAAGTAGCTCCAAGCAGAAAGTAAGTTAGAGGTGGAGGAAGGGAGGTAAAAATAGGGAAATTTAGATTATAGAGGAGAATGAGAATGAATATGAAGGGGAAAGCAAGATCTGAAGATGGAAGTTGACAGACCAAGAAGGCATACACTGTCAAAAGTGGTATCTTGTACCCATTGTTAGCATGAGTTGTCATGAGCTGTCCTGAGTTGAACTGAAAGAACCTCAGCTTCATCTGTTTGTGTCCAAGAGAGTGTAATGGGTGTCTGACCTTGTCTTACTATTCAGATTTTTTTGCCAGCCCTAGGATTTGAATTCAGGGCCTGGGCACTGTCCTTGGGCTTTCCTCAAGGCTAGTGCTCTACCACTTGAGCCACAATACCACTCTCCATGTATATGGTACCGAGGAATCAAACCCAGGGCCTGTGTTTGCTAGACAAGCACTATCACTAGGCCACATTCCTAGCCCCTCAAATTTTTTTAAAACAAGAAATGTACTCTATCATACATTAAAGAAAGAAACCTGTTTTGTTCATCTGTTTAGATATATTTTCTCTACAAAATATTCATAAATAATCAAGTGACTCCATTCATCAACATGTAGGGACCTTGCAGAACTAATGGAGACCACAGCTTACACTCTACAAATAAAGCATTTTCCCTGGAGAAACTACATCCTGGAGATTGCAGCAGCTAAGCAATGCTGTTGAGTAGGACAGCCTGATGCTAAAAGTCTTGAATGAGAATCAGAAGCAGCTTGGCATGGTGATATACACCAGTAACATCAGCTACTTCAGAGGTACAGTCAGGAAGATTACAATTCCAAGGCCAGCCTTGGGCAAAGTTAGCAAGAGCCTATCTCAGAAACACAAACAAAAGGGCTGGAAGCATTGACTGCCAGGCCTTGGATTCAATCCTCAGTACTCAAAAGAAAAGAAAAAGAAAAAAAACACAATTAGTAACAAGGGGCCAAGCATGATGGCACACCTCTAGAAGCCCAGCCCTCCAGGAGGCAAAGAAAGGCAGGAAGGTTGAAGTAGGCCAGCTTAGACTACATAATAAGATCCTGTCTTAAAAATAAATATACAGGGGCTGGGAGTTTGGCCTAGTGGTAGAGTGTTTCCCTAGCATTCAGGAAGACCCAGGTTTGATTTCTTGGTATCACATACATAGAAAAAAGCTAGAAGTGGCGCTGAGGCTCAAGTGGTAGAGCTCTAGACTTGAGAAAGTCCAAGGACAGTGCTCAGGACTTGCAAAAACAATTTTGAAAATATATACATAATGAGGTCATAAAATTACGACAATCATTCAGCACCTACAGATAATGCTTCAGCTTACTACAATGCAGAAGGAAAAGTCCTTGTAATTAATAGTTATATTTGAGTTTCCATTAAAAAAACAAACATGATTTTTTAATTGTTATTATGAAGGTGATGTAAAAAGGGGTTACAATTTCCTAAGTCAGGTAATGTACACATTTCTTCTTTTGGGCCTTATCATTCCTTCCTTTGCTTTCCTCTAGTTTTTCACCCCCATTTTTGCCCACAAGTTACAGAGGTCATTTTCCACATAGTGGTGACTGATCATTTTTAATGAAAATGACTAATAATTATAATTGCAGTTGTTAGTTCTCAAGCCTGGCTGAAGAATCACAGGCGGAATATTTTTAAATATCTAGGCCTGTGTTCAAAGCCCATAGCATCAGATGTAACTGATCTGAGACAATGTCTTTACCTTCTATGATGCGGAAATCTTCCAGGCAATTCCAGTATGTAGTGAGGGATGGGAAGAGCTGAGCTAATGTAAGGAACTGAGCTGCCCTGCAGGGAAAGAAAGCAGGATTTTGTTTGTTTGTTTGTTAATTTTTGGTGGTACTAGAAATAACTCTAGATCTTGTCCTGCTGGCTCTATCATTTGAGTCACACCTCCAACTCTTTTATACTCTAGTTATTTTTCTCATAGGGTCTCACATTATTTTTTCCTGGAACCTGCCTCAAATAATCATCCTGTAACCTAGGACCTCTGAAGTAGTAGAGATCACAGGCTTGAGCCACCATGACTGGTTTATTGATCAAGACAGGGTTAACTTTTTTCTTAGGCTGGCCTTTTCCACTGTCTCCCCAATCTCCAACTCACAAATAGTTGGGATCACAGGCATGAGCCACCATGACTGGCCTAACCCTGAGTTCTGAAGTCAAGGTTGTTCAGATGTCGCTCTGCTAACAATGGTTTATGTCATAGTTGAACTCACCATGGACTTGAAGTCTTGATCTGCAGTTTGCTGTCACTGACTAGCATCAGAGAAGATCTAACTGTGACTCATTAGCCTGAGGAAATATCCCATTTCAAAATTAGAGTTTCTACTGACTGTGCATCCCCTTCATTCACTACCCCAAAGTTGAACCATTGTAAGTTGAATCATCCCAAACTGAAGACCATCTATACTTTGTCTTCACTTTGCCCAGCTCATTCCAAAAAAGCCTCAATCCCTTTCTTAACTGGTAATGTTTAGTGCTCTGGGACCATGGGCCTAAGCTCCTGTTGCCACCACTTGGCACTTTCTGCTACTTGAAGGTGACAACACAGTGAGGTGGAGACAGTGAATAGGAAGAGACAGATCTTGTTAGGCCACCAGGAGTTGAGATGTATCTAGGGGGCCTGAGGGAATGAGACTAGAATAGCAAAGGGAGGAATCTCCAAATGACTTACGTTTAGAGACTCATGCAGGCCTCCTGAATTCAAAGTCTATTGTCATGATGGGGTTCAGGACATACTCCTCATAAAACAGTACATTGGTATTTGATAAAAACTTAAGGAGCAGAAGATCTCTCTGACTTCCCTAAAACAACCACCCTGCCCAACTTTGCCAAAGCAGGTCATAAGATCTAGGCAGGGTACTCTGAACTTCCTCTTTAGCAAGCCATAAGACCCTCATGTGAGATGTGCCCTCCTACTCAGAAACAAAGAGCCAAAGATAACAGATTCCAAGAAGACTGAACACTCTTCTTGTTAAGTCTCCCATTTCATCACCATTAGAGCCTATTCCTTTTACCCTATCATATTTTTCCATGAATATCTATCCTTCTTCAAACCACATTCCTGAAATACATACACAAGTTTCCTGGATCTTCATCTTGTAAAAGCCTTCATAACATCTAACACTGATATGACAAAAATCTGTGCTTTTCTATAGTCCATAGATCTTTTGAGAAGGTCTTAAGAGAAGTCCCAATAGTGCCTCCAGAAGCTGTTATTTCAGCAAAAAGTTCATTGTTTCTTGTCTTAGTACCTCTCTGCTTTTATCTTTTGAGCTGTCTCTACTTCCACTTTGTGCTCTCTGCTCTGCTATATCACATCTGCTACCTGATGGCTTCAGCTTAACCCCTTTCCTCTCTAAGTTTCTTGGTTTCTACCACTGCTTCCAACAGTGCCTCTCTTTGTGTGGCCAAAAGATTGCTCTTGGCCAGCAAAACTCTCATACAGACCACCTCATGTTGTGTGTGTCTACCTGAAGGCACAGCCCAATCATGAGGGTGGACATGAAGGTGTTCTCACTGAGGTCAGATGATTAAGGGGACTGGAAGGCAAATTCATCATGGTGGAAGGGGGTGGAGAAAATATGGAGCAAGATCAGTAAGTTGCATACAGGTCACCTCAACCTATACATAGCATAACTTAAATTCTAGTAGGTAAAGACCACTTTGGACATAGTAAAGGGTTTGGCAGTGTGAGTAGGAAGTATGTATGTGCAAAGATCACCTTATGGAACAGAAGACAGTTTCAGCTGGAACAACCAACTCACCATGGAATGGCCAGTAAAGACTACAACTCTAGCTAGAGTTATCCTGCAACCACAAACTGCTCAATGTGTCTGAGTTTGGCCAACAGATTGCAAGAAAGTCTCTGAGTTCTTGACTTTATTACAGGACAAGAGCCTCTAAGAAGGGAGGAAAGCCACTCAATGACAGATGGGTTAGAGATGAATTTGAAAAACCAGCTAGTGGAACAGAATATACTGGCTTGGAGCTCAGCCTTGTGGAAGCAGGGTCTCAGAAGGAGGATACAGTCTGGGAAGCATAGGTCCCTGTCACTGTTTTCTTTTTTGAAAAATGATTCATCATCCCACTGGCTCTTATCTGTCATCCTAACTATTCAGGAAGCTTTGATCTGAGGAACAAGGTACAAAATCAGCTTGGGCTGGAAAATCTTTGAGACTCTTATCTCCAATTGACCACAAAAAGCCTGAAATAGACACATGGCTCAAGCAGTAGAGCACTAGCCTTGACAAAAAAGCTCAGGACAGTGCTTGGCCCTTAGTTCAAGGCCCAGGTTCAGCATGTGCACGAACATGCATATACACACACTTTGTCTACTCACGGGGATCCATAAGCCACTCTTTACAGCATTTAATACAGAGTATCACCATTAAATGTTTGTACTCTTCTATTGCATTTCCACTGTTGCATCTTTAAATCAAATAAGATCTGGAGCTCAGCCCTTAGGCCAAATGGAATTCAGCCAAGGATCAGATCTAGCCTTTGAAATATTCTTCTTTCCCCTCTTCCCACCATTTTTTTATATTCTTTTGGCTTTTGAGGCAAGTGTGTTTTTGATTAACCTTGATGCTATGTTTTGAGTGATGGGAGGACTTTCTACTTTTTCACATCATTACTACCACATGAGCCATGGCACCTCTTCGGTTTTTTTGGTGGTTAATTGGAGATGAGTCTCATGGACTTTTTTCCCCAGGCTGGCTTTGAATCTCGATCCTCAGATCTCAGCCTCCTGAAGAGCTATGTGAGCCACAGCGCCCAGCTACACACTAAATTTAACCTTTGATGAAGTCTCCTGTACTTTGCCCTAAAAATAGCTAAATAGGGCTGAAATGGGATTGGAAACTAGGAATCACCTCAGCTGTGGTTTCAGGTACCAGAAATCCACTGACGCCCAAAGCGAATGAAATCCCCTCACCTCACCTCTGCTTCAGCTTTGCTGCTACCATCTAGGGAAGCATCCAGATACGTGTCTGCTCTTCCTAATCAGCATTAATCCATATTAATGTACATGGCACAGAAAAACTTCAGTGAAGCATTAATTACCCTTAACATTATTTTTTAATTATCAAATCTTCCTTTAGAAATATGACCAGATGCAACTGGGGCCAGGGACTTATTTTTGGAAACAGAAACAAATACTAATAATAGAATCCCTGCCAACAAACCCAATGCGATGCACTTTATCAATTTCTATTAAAAAGGTGAAACTTCAGTGATTTATGCTAAATATATCCTGTTGAAATGAGACCTCAATTTCCAGTGGTTTTAAAATAGCATTACAAATTCTTGTTTCATTTCTCATGAAATTGAAATACTCACACACATAAATATATTTAAAGAAACAGAAAGAAGTGAGTTACAAAAGAATTTCCTATGATGACTTTTGATAGTAGGTTTTTATCATTTAGACTTAATGGCATTATGGGAGTATAGACTTGTGCATGTGTGTGCATGCACGTGTGTGTGTGTGTGTGTGTGTGTGTGTGTGTGTGTGTGTGTGAGCACCAACACTGGAGCTTGAACTTTGAGACTGAGTGTTGTCCTTTAGGTTTGTCACTCAAAGCTAGGACTCTACCACTGAGCCACAGATCTACTTACAGGATTTTGGAGGTTAATTTGGAGGTTAATTGTAGGTTAATTGGAGATAAGAGCCTAGGTTGGCTTTGAATCCCAATCTTGGGATCTCAGTCTTTTGAATAGCTAGGATTACAGGCACAAACCACTAGCACATGGTTTAGACTTTCTTTTTTCTTTTGTTGGTTGTAGGGCTTAAACTCAGGACCTGGGCACTGTCCCTGAGCTCTTTTGCTCAAGGCTACCATGAACCATAATTCCACTTCCAGTTTTCTGATTGTTAAGTGTAGACTAGGGTCTTATCGACTTTTCTGGCCTGGTCTGGCTTTCAACTATGATTCTCAGATCTTAGCCTCCTGAGTAGTCAGGATTACAGGTGTGAGCTACAAGTGCCAGGGTCTGGCTCAAACTTTTGAAGACATATATCACCACATATTATTTTAATTCTACGACTTCTGTTTTGGCCAGTAGTAAATTTAAGTTACTCCTTTCCAGACACTATATGAAGGACACAGCTTTAGTGGAAGGCTTTAAGCCTGTGTTATCTGACTACAGTAAATGAAACTAAAGAATTCCACTGTTAGAAGCCACTTAGTCTTTAAATAGCATAGAACCTTAACTAAAAAAATCACTCTAATAGCAGATGTGATACCAAATGTGATATATTTGCTCTCTCAGCCTGGAGGTTGCTACTTGAGAAACTGCCATGCTTCTTAACAGCATTACATCTTTTTTTAAAAAAAATTAAATTTTATTGTAAAGGTGATATGCAGGAGGGTTGCAGTTATATAAGTAAGGTAAGGAGTACATTTCTTTTTAAGGAGTGTTACTCCCTCCCTCATTTTCTCCGACTCCCTTCTCTCCCCCTCACCTTCCCTACTGGCTCCCCTCCCTCCAAGTTGCAAAGTTCATTTCCAACATAGCATATAGTGTGAATGTCAGTGCTGAATTGGTTTGCCCTTTGTCCTACCATTTCTGTGATTCCACTTCCCTTCCCCAAATCAGGTACATTTAAGACAAAGGGTAAAGAAAAACAAAAACAAAAACAGCAACAAAATGGAATAAACCAAGGGGGGGGAGAAAGAAAAAAATAACTGCAAACAGTATAATAAAAGCTCATTTCCATTTCTTGGAGTCTATTTTGCTAAGCATCATTTTATATGGTCATAAGTACATAGCTGTTGAGCTATTATGATCTCTTAAGAACATCCTCCTTTGTTCTCACTGTACAACAGCATTATGTTTTTGTAGGAGTTAGAGTCAAAATGCCATGTAAGGATGAATAAAAGCAATCCCCTATTTCATAAATTAGCATATCCCCCTGGCACATGAATGTCAGCTATAGGGTAGAGCTCTTCAATTACTCGTTTATTCTCAAAACCTATAGTGTTTACCACAGCACTAAGGATTGAACCCTGGGCCTCTCACCACTTGAGTTCTGTCCCTCAGCTCCTGTGGCTTGATTTCTGAAGGTTTACTAAACAGAAGAAGACTGATTTACTTTCTCCCTGATACTGGTGACACTTGGGACCTGCCACCTCTGTCACTCATCTTGGAAACACTCCTCCACCTTTCACTCATTTCTAACCAGCCATGTTCCTTCAAGTCCATCTAGCAGGCTTTATTGCAGATATTAGCAAAGCTTCGGGTATACTTATTTACTAAATGAATCTGTCGCTGGATCAGGAAGGAGCTGCCCCATATCTCTCACTGAAAAGAGATATGTTTAGTGGTATTAAAAAAAACAAGAGCAAGATTTTATTAGCCTTTGACCATAAACATGCTATTTATTCAGTCTACAGACATTATAAGTTCTATCACTAGTATATTTTGAAATGAGTGGTAATTGCCTTGAATTTGAGGGCAAGCTTGAAGTACTTCTGGGTTTTTTTTGTTTCTTGTTTTGTTTTGTTTTGCCAGTCCTGGCTTAAACTCAGGGCTAGAGCACTGTCTTTGGGCTTTCCCAAGGGTAGAGCTCTACCACTTGAGACATAGCACCACTTCTGTTTCTTTTATATATATGGTATGAAGGAATCGAACCTGGGTCTTCATGCATACTAGGCAAGCACTCTACCATTACAAACTCCCAGCTCTTGAAGTATTTCTTGATCAGAAGTGTCTTGCATTCATTATAGGCTAGAGACTCTGGGATGTAAAATTTTCTTGGTGAGTAGACAAAGGGTCTACATTCAATAATGTACCAGGCACTATCTGTTCTTGTATCGATTTTTTTTGTGGGCCATGGGGCTTGAACTCTGGCCCACAACTGAGGTGTTGTTCCTGAGATCTTCAGCTCAAGGCTACTACCCTAACCCTTGAGCCACAGCCCCACTCCCCCTTTTCTAGTGAGTAATTAGAGATAAGAGTCTCACAGTCTTTTAGTATCCTGGCTGGTTTTGAACTTCAGATCTCAGCCTCCTGAACAGCTAGGATCACAGGCATGAGCCACCATGCCCGGCTTTGATCTTTACAACAGCTAGCAGCCTGAATAATATGTGATAAGAGCTGAGAAACCAGGAGGATTACAAAGGCCTATCAAGCACAGCCATGGCATAGGGCAGAATGATAAGTCAAAGACAATCTGTCTGATTCACGCTCCCTGCCTCTCCAAAAAGAAAGGTACTAGATGTTATCACACTAAACTTTGTTGTTTCAGAGTAGATGACTGCTTCTCTGACATGGGTTCTCCATCCATTAGCATAATTAACTATGAAGTCTAATAGTATAACTATGAAGTATATATAACATTTCCAAAACAGGAAATGTTTTGGAGTGAGTAAAATGAGGGCTATATAACAGGTTGTCCTCAAAAGTTGGGAACTGTGCTGTCAGCTTTTTGTCACTGTGATAACATACCTGAGATAACCAACTTAAAAAGAGAAAAGGCGGGCTGGGAGTTTAGCCTCGTGGTAGAGTGCTTGCCTAGCATGCACAAAGACTCGGGTTCGATTCCTCAGTATCACATACATAGAAAAAAGCCAGAAATGGTGCTGTGGCTCAAGTGGTAGAGCGCTAGCCTTGAGAAAGCCCAGGTGCCCAAGGACAATGCCCAAGCCCTGAGTTCAAGGCCTAGACCAAACAAACAAACAGAATGAGAAAAGGCTTATTTGGGTTCATGCCTTCAGTCCTTCATTGCTCAGCAGTATTGTGGGCGTGTGGCTTGACAGAGCATCATGGCAGAAAGTGGTAGCAGATCAAGGGGTTACATCTTCATGGCTTACCTCTTGGGATAGGGAAACAAAAAGGCAAAGAAGAGAACCTAGTATTTTTTTCAAGAATATGATCCACAAGGACAATCCCCTTCCATTCAGACCCAGCCCATAAGGGTCCTTCTTACCCCAAAAGTACCACACCAGGTCTGTACTACCAAACCTTTTACCTATAGGCCTTTAAGGAATATCCCAGATCCAAATTACAGCCCCACTCAATTATGGTGGTATCCCATAAGTAATCTTCCATTGAAATCTGGGTTTCATGAATAACTTGACCTTAGCATGCATGGACCCTCAAGCTTCTAGAAGCTGAGTTATGATATGTAGGAAGTCAAGCCATAGACTGCCATACGGGGCAGAAGCTCAGGCTAGCCACACCGAGAGCCCATATGGAGCAAGCTCTCTGGCTGGCCTCCAGTCATTCTGCCTGCCCTAGCTGAGGTGCCAGACTGTGCAGCTGAGCTGTCAGATGACTCCAGCTGCCATCTGATACGTCACATCAGACACCTTCAAGTGAGAACTGGCCAGCCAAGCTCAGTCAACCACAGAACTGTGAGAGGTAATAATAATTGCTGTGTGAAGCCATTTCATTTAAGTTTGTTATGTTGCAACAGATCTCTGGAACAGGTGTCAAATAGAAGAGGGGAACAAATGTTGAAGTTTTGCTTTGTGCCAGATCCTGTGCTATTTTCTTTGCATCTATCATGGTGTGAAAGGTATCGGTATGGAATGTTGACAGATTTTTCTACCACTCTCCTACACTGACAAGATAAAGTCTGTAAATTTCCATGTTAATTAAAACTCCTTTCTCTGCCAACCCTCATTCCTCCCCAAATAAATCTCTGGTATTTCTCTCTGAAAGGTTTTGATGTCCTTGTGATATAGTATGACTGTAGAAATACAGACTGTAGAGTCTACAGTTGAGAAGAAAGAATTTCTCAAAAGATATTAAAGCCCCTTTGATATAAAAGGATAAATGGGAAATGGGGAATGGAGTGAGAAGGAGGGGAATGTATTTTGTGATATATGATCGATGAGGACCTCCTGAGACTGGGAATACAACTGAAAGCAACCAACAAAAGCCAAGCAGTTCTTTAAAAAAATTGCAATTACTCACAAAATGTATTCTCTTCAATGATGAGAAACTGGAATAAAATTGCAATTTCTTTTCCATTTCTTTTTCTATTTTGTTTGTGTAGCCTGGGTTTCTTTCACTGTGGCATTCTTCTAGGACCAGGCCATGTGAGCTCTGCCTTAAATTAGGGTTACAGGTGTCTCATCTCATTTAACGCTTCCAGGAATGTGATGAAGCATGTATTACTGCCCTTTGTTCTAACAATACTTGGGCTTGAACTCAGAGCCTCATGCTTGCTAAGTAGGTGTTCTACTGCTAAGACACCCTTTTGGCCCTTTTTGAGCTGGTTATGTTTGAGATAGGATCTTGTTTCTTGATAGGCATGCACATATCTTAGATTTCCCATTGTAACTAAGAGGCATATGCTAACACACTCAGCTTTTTCCATGAAGATGGAGTCTAAAAACGTTTCTTTCCTGGCTGTCCAAGTGTCTAGGGGTATGACTAGGTATGAGGCACTGGCAACCAAACTATTGTCGTTGTGTTATAGATTCAGAGGTAACTCAGTTAATGTCTTATGCTAATAAGTTTAAAGTCCTATGCTAATAAGCAACAGAGCCAATCCAATATTTTCATCCAGGCCAGTTGGCTCCACAGCCCATGAATCCCACTTTACCATTCTTGAGTCAGACTAACTTCCTCTTATAATGTCATTTTTTTGCCCAGGTCCTGATTTCAAGCCCAAATACCAACACACATAACAGATACACACACACACACACACACACACACACACACACTAATTATAATGTTCTTTCTTCTGCTACTAAGGTTACTTTATCTCATATCCTCTCACTGGGACCAGTGACTGGGAATATGACTGGGATATAAACATAGGTCAGATATGGCAGTGGATATCTGTTTATATGAATTTTATATGTAAATTGGATAGTTAAAAATCAGCTGGGCCAGTGGTTTACTCCTGTAATCCTCTCTACTCAGGAGGCTGAGATCTGGGGATCAAGGTTCAAAGCCAGCCCACGAACAAAAGAACGTTATCTCTAATTAACCTCTAGAAAATCGGAAGTAGGGCTTGGCTCAAGGGTAGGGCAGTAGCTTTGAGTTGAAGAGCTCAGGGACAGCACCCAGGCCAAGTTCAAGCCCCATGACTCACACACACAAAAAATAATCAGAGGCAGTGTATACCTTCACTACATTTTGTCATATGCCATGACACAAGTTTCCTAGCAGCACCTAAAAGCAAGTTTTGAAAATGGCACATATGAATGTCAGCTCATGTAAATTCTTAAGAGTATGTTATGTGCCAGGCTCACATCTATAATCCTAGCTACACAGGAGGCTGAGATCTGAGAATGGTGGTTCAAAGCCAAAAAAGTCCATGAAAGTCATATCCAATTAACCACAAGAAAACGAAATGGCATTGTGGCTAAAAGTGCAGTGCAGTAACCTTGAGAAGAAGAGCTCAAGGACAGTGCTCAGGCCTCAAGTTCAAGCCCTACAACTGATGACAAAAAGTATGTTATGTGCTTTTTTTTTTGCAAGTCCATATTCAACTTATCCAATCGATTTTTATCGATTTCAGTTCAACATATTTAATTTTCATCCTATTCAGTCATACATTATTGCATTTTATAGCTCCTAAGGTACATGAATAAAAGAAGAACAGAAGAAAGAAGAACTAATCCTCCAATTTCTCCCTCATTCTGAAAACTCATCTCTGGTGATGCTTCTACCCCACTAGCTATATATCTCTCCTTAGGTTCAGTGTATTCAAATGACTCTCAGAACTCTTGGAAATATGTTTCCTAGTTTATAATAGAGCACATTACAAAAAATATGGATGAAGGCATGCATAGAGTGAAGTATGGGCAGGGTACAGAACTTCAAACCCTCTCTGGGTACACCTTCCATGAATCTCCACATACTTTGCTATCCCTAAGTTTCTGAGCACTGTCCTTGGGTCTGGAGGCTTCATTCACAGGCCTGTTTGAAGCATGGACAATCATGCAGAAATGTGTTCAGATAAAGACCTGTGATCTAATGAGAAGAGAGTGAAGGGAGAGTCCAGTAAGGGCTGTCGGCTTAGCTTCTTCTTGTCCCTGTGGAGTCCACCTTTCTCCAAGATCTGGGACAGGACCCCTTTGGAAATGAAAGTCTCAGGATGTACTACTAGCAGATGAGGTAGATCAGAGAATTTCTTGGTCAGCTCCAAGACACAAAGGCAGGGGACAATTTTATTTCTAACGTCACAAGTCTGCCTTGAAGAAGCAAAGAAACAAGTGGAAGAAAGGGAAAGAAGGTCAAGGAGAGAGATTTTGCTTTCTGAAATCTAAAGGGCCCAACACAACAAGGGATCTTTGTGCCTCAAAGCTGGTGTCTGAAGCAGCTTCAGGAACCAAAGACAAAAGAGTGGATGCTTAAACACTTTGTTTGAGTCACTTAGTAAATCAGAGACGGCACATACACAACTATCATTTACATGGATGAAAACCAAAATATGTATCATAAAATAGCATGGTATCTATGCCTATCTATTTCTTACGTTTCTTAACAGCACAAAGAAGCCCAGTGGCTAACAGTTAACTTTTGGGTCCTCTAATTAGGAGTTTCAGGTTTTTCTAGATATCTGTCATCATAAGAAAGAAAAAAAATCTAAGCAGTAGTTATCAGCTCTAAGATGCTTATGGAACTGCTATAAATATTGATGTATAATCAATTATTTCAATGGGCTTTGAAGCCTTGTTCTGCATAAAAGTAGCAAAGCATTTGTCTTCATATAAAGAAAGATGCTTACAGACTGTGAGACAGTCCACCGAGTGTTATAAAATTACTACAGTTCTATTGCTTGGTGACACCTGACACAGAACTAGAGGAAATTATTTAAAAGTGAACACTTGCTTTGTGGTGATGACATGATCTGCTACAGGGAGTCAGTTTCTTTTGCTCACTGAAACTGTTAAACTCCCTGAGGCTTGTTCTCTGCTTTGAACATAGGGCAGCATCAAAGCTAGCTCTCATTCTATTTGTCTATCTTAGGGAGGCTTTCCAATTGTTTCATTGAATGGTGGGATGCTGGTGGAGCTGACTAGGTATGTTTCAATTACTGGAGAGAGGAAGGGGGTAGGGGAGAAGGGGTTAGAGTTACACCAACTTAAATTTCCAACAACTCTTTCTTTTAAATCACCAATGAGCTGTGTGACCTCAAACAAGTCAGTAAGCCACTCTGAGCCTCTTTCTTCAATTGTAAAATAGAGAAAATAATGTAACTACTTACAGAAGTTTATTATGAAGATTAACTTTTTGGTACATTCTTTAAAAAACTGCTTGGCATATAGTAGGCCATCAGAAATGTTCAGGAATGCATAAAATACTCATAAAATTATTCATGGAATTTTTTTTTCTGATCAAGCTGCGAATTTTATTTTTCACACAGGGGTTTATATGCCTCTTCAGGAGAGGCAGGAGGGGGTTGGGGTACTGCTCAGGGTAGGAGGTCAGGTGGTAGGATGTTTACATATCAATACAAGCAGGCATGAGTTGCTTAGTGACCTCAGGGCAAGGAACTATGCAGGTACATTCTTACGGTAAGAATTCAGGGAGGGGAGAATGTCTCCGACATATCCTCCCTAAACCTTAAAATAAGTGAGGGGCGAGGATTTAGGCAATATCATGGTAGGCATTAATCTGAGAGGGGAGACAGAGGCCCTGATCCCTAGAAGGGAGGCCATGTTGAACAAGAAGCAAGACACACTAGCTGATGTGTCTGTCTTTTTGCTGAGGATGCCAACTTATCGGGCGCGTCCCGCCCCGCAGGAGCTCAGGAAACAGCTCTGCGGTGGTGGTGGAATCAGGCAGGGCAGAATATGTGGCAGCAGCTTCACCTCTCAGGAACTCCAATGGAATGTCACACCTCCTGCTGGATTGCCTGCAAATTTCTGCGCAAACTGGTTAAAGCAGCTTAACCTAAGGCCTGACTTCAGTGAATTCTCCCAATGATTCCCTGGTCCCTTTATGTAAAGAGGATTGATGGGCGAAGATTCTCATGGAATTTTAAAACACCAAAATATAAATTATGCTAATGTCAATCCACCCACATTTGTGGATAATTAGTTTGGAGTCAGGATTAGATTTGAAACATCTTTTAAAACATAAGCAAGAAAGATTAAAGTTGTATTCACGTATCTTGGGCTTCTCCAACTTTCTCGTTCCTGACTTCTGGCATAAAATTTGTAAGAAAATATATTTTGTAGGCATCTTTATATTTGGGTTTTATTTGTAGTGGGCAAAGATAGCCACAGCATTGTCTGTAGTTTTAGTGATTAAAGCTCCTGGAAGATGAGCAATACAAACATTAGAGGAAAGCCAGATGTAGAGCTGACCTGGAGGTTTCTAGTGTAGCAAGAACTTAGAGACTGATTTTGCTACAAGCACTGGCTCTTGGGCCTGAGAGTGTCCAATGGGTAACTATTCGCAGGACAAACACTCTGAATCTTGGCCTCCCCTTTTGTATCTGTCTCTTTCCCTCTGAGCTCCACTGACAAACAGAACTGACTGATAAATATCTTTAGAATATGGGATGGAAACTATCCTAAACAACAACAATAATAATTTCTACAGAACTCATTTCAAAGCCAAAACTAAGACAATGATCAGTCAGGTCACCACAATGGCCTAGTAGGATGGCCCACCCTCCCTGTCAGTCCTCTCTTTACTTTCCTCTTCTTTCCCTCCCTCCCTTCCTCCCCTCTCCCTCCCTTCCTTTCTCTTTCCCTCCCTTCTTTCTTCCTTCTTTCCTTCCTTGCTTTCTCTCTCTCCCTCCCTTCCCCCCCCTTTTTCCCTATTTTTTGTTGTTGTTGATCCTGAGGCCTGAACTCAGGACCTTGGTGCTGTTCTGAGCTCTTTTGCTCAAGGATAGTTCTCTACCACATTGAGCCATAGATTAACATTTGGATTTTCGGTGGTTAATTGGAGAAAAGAGTCTGACTTTCTTACTCTGCCTGGCTTTGAACTATGGTCCTCAGATCTCAGCTTCCTGAAGTAGCTAGGATTATAGGTCTGAGCCAGGAGCATCTGGCCCATCTTCCTCCCTCACTCTCTTCCTCCTTTCTTTCAGGTCTTGATTAGATGTAATCAAGACTTTAATATGTAAGCAAGGAAGATAAATCCTTTAATATGTAAGGAAGGAAGATAAACTTTCTCTCTCTCTCCCCCTCTCTCTCTCTTTTTCTCTCTGTCTTTCTTTCTCTCTCCCTTCCTTCTTTCTCCTTCCTTCCTTCCTGCTTTCTTTCTCCTTCCTTCCTTCCCTTCATCCCTCACTCCCCTCTTCTTTCTTTTCTTTCTTTTGTGCCAATCCTGGGGCTTGAACTCAGAGCCTGGGCACTGTCCCTGAACTTTTTTGCTCAAAGGTAGCATTCTTCCACTTGAACCACAGCTCAATGATTAATTGGAGAAAAGAGTGTCATAGACTTTCCTACTCAGGCCAGCTTTGAACTGCTATTCTCTAATCTCAGCTTCCAGAGTAGCCAGGATTACAAGTATGAACCAATGGTGCCAGGCAAAACCTTTTTTTGTTGTTGTTGGTCATGGGGCATGAGCTCTGGACCTGGGACCTGTCCCTGAGCTCTTCTACTCAACACTATCACGCTACCACTTGAGCCACAGTGTCACTTCCGGCTTTCTGGTGGTTAATTGGAAATTAGAGTCTCACGGACTTTTGTGCCTGGACTGGCTTTGAATCATGATCCTCAGATTTCAGCCTCCTGAGTTACTAGGATTACAGGCATGAGCCACCAATGCCCAGTAAAACCTTGATTTTTATGAGGATAGAGTTTGAGGGATGATTCTTCTTCACATGATTAAACCTTCCAAATACAGGAGATCATGAAACACAGCTTTTATTCCATTTTGCCTGTTTTAAGGAGGATTTTTCAACCTTTACCTGTTATTTGCAACACAGGCACATTGAATAAATCTCCTTTCTCTGATTTTTCCAACTATAGTCTCCTTGGTGTATGGGACAGGTGGTCAGGCCTACTTTCTTGGACTCTTGGAACTAGGGATTTACTCTAAAGCTGTATGACTAGAAGCAACTTAGGTGATCCATGGATTTATAGTGTGGTTGATCGTTATTTTAGTTAGATACTAGTAGGCATGCACAAGAACAGAATTGTGGCATCCTTATCTCACCCTTTTGCTAAATCAGAACTGGGGACATTATCTAGGGCATTCAGTTGTCTCAAGGGAATGTCATTATTTCTTAATTACCCAACTGGAAACTCACACGTCCCTGAAGAATTCTCACAGATAAGGCATGTGACCTGTGGCACCGAGTGATTCTGCCTCTTGAAATCAGATCTCTGGTTTACATGTCTCCATTTCTTCCTCACTCAGAGCTTCTGCCTATCTTCTGATCCTTTCTACTATCACTGTTCCAGCCCGCTTCCTGGCTGGCCTCCTGGCCTCTAGCCCTTCTCCACATCAGCTGATCAGTGAGCTGACTGAGATACCCTTATGAAACAGAACCCTAAACACATCAGTCTTGCTAAGATACTTTTAGTGGCTCCTATGCCTTACACAATGAAATATGACCTCCTTCACACGATACTGTAAGGCCTGTGTGATCTGACCTAATTTCTTATGTCTCCTTTACCACAGGCCTGGTTCTTTAACTTCATGTATTCACCAATGAACATTCAAAAAGCAATAGAAATCAGGCCAGGTACTGGCCTGTGCCTGCAATTCTAGCTACTCAGGAATCTGAGATCTGCGGAGCATAGTTCAAAGCCAGCCCAGGCAGGAGAGACCATAACTAATTAGTCACCAAAAAGCTTGAAGTAGAGCTTTGGCTCAAGTGGTAGAGTGTCAGCCTTTAGCAAAAAGGCTGTGGAACAGTGTTTCTGCACTGAATTCAACCCCCCCCCCACACACATGCGTGCACGTATGCATGTACACGCACACATACACACAGTGACAGAAATCAAGCATTATGATAGAGGAGGAGCATGACACAGCCTAATTTTCTACAGAGCTCAGAAAACTGGATGAGTTGAATGTGTTAAAAAAAAAGTTACTGGCTGGACACATGTGGCTCACGCCTGAAATTCCAGCTAGTTAGAAGGCTGAGATCTGAGGACAGTGGTTCAAAGTCAACCTGGGCAGCAAAGTCCATGAGACTTTTTTGTTTTTTTTTATTTTTTTTATTTTTAACTTTTGTCAGTCCTGGGGTTTGAACTCTCAGTCTGGGCATTGTCACTGAGTTCTTTCAGCTCAAGGTTAGTATTCTACCACTTGAGCCACAGCGCCACTTCCTCTTTGAGACTTTTAACTCCAAGTAACCACCCCCAATCTGGAACTGGAGCTGTGGCTCAAGTGGTAGGGTGGTAGCCTTGAGCAAAAAAATCTGGGGACAGTACCCATGCCTTGAGTTCAAGCCTCAGGAATGACACATACACACATATACACAGAAGTTAGTGTTAAGTGTATTTGTCAAGATCCAGTGAATATTAACAAGTATCTGTGATGTACCAAGGGCACAGAGCCACACAAAGGAAGGAGTGTGGAACTTTTTCTGGAGTTGGCAAGCATAAGAAAAGGGCAGAGACATTAAAGAGAAGAAGGAAACCCAGGCAGGACAATTGAGAAAAAGCGGGGACTGGAAGGACTCTTGGGTCTGAGCCTGGTTTTCATGTCACACAAGATGGACTTTGAAAACAGTAGCCCCAGCCTATACCCTTGCTTTTCCTTCATTCATCTTTCAGGCTCAGTGCAAAGATCTCTGCCTACAAGGGACCTAGTAGCCCACACTAGCTTTGTCAACAGTGATTTACTCTAACAACCCCTATCCTACTATGAAGATAATGGCAATGGATGTCTCTCTCTCCTCCTTCTACAACAACCTCACATTTTAAGTGGAATGCAGGCAGAATCATATCTGAGCAGTTCATAGTATATTTCCAGAGCCCAGCACAGTGCCAGATACACATAAATGATCTGAATGGCTTGAGCACATTACTCGTGTGTGTGTGTGTGTGTGTGTGTGTGTGTGTGTGTGTGTGTGTCACTAGTACTGGGGCTTGAGCTTAGAGCCTGTATGTTTCTGTCCCTTAACTTTTTTAATTAAAGAATTTATTGACATTGATTTTTACATCATATTTCAAATGACGTGTTTAACAAGCAAGTATTCAAGAAGGGAATCTCTATATACAATCACTGGCACTTAGATTTTTGAACATAACTAAAATTAGGCTGAGGGTTTGTGTGTCATAGATACATAGTAATCTGTGTAATAAAACCTTATGTCTATAGGTCATAAATTTTTATGTCTATGTAGTTGTGTTTATATTTCCAATACCATGGGTATGCAAATATTGAGTCATCGCTCTTGTACTGTTTGGATCTAATAGCAACATATTAAGGATACCATGCACCTTTTGTTCCTTTGGTCTTGACTTGTCTCGCTCAACATGATTAGCTCTAGATTCATCCACTTTCCAGTGAATGCCATTATTTTATCTTGTCTGTTGGCTATGTAGAATTCCATTGTATATATATATATATGTATATATATATGCCACATTTTTTGTATCCATTCATCTGCAGTAGGGCATCTGGATTGTTTCCATCGCCTGGTTATTGTGAATAGTACAGAGATGAACATAGCTGAGCTGGTGTCCTTATCATATCGTGGATAATGATGTTCAGGATAGATGCCCAGGAGTTGTATGGCAGGATCGCAAGGAAGGTCTGTTTTCAGTTCTTTAAGAAACCTCCACACTGCTTTCCAGAGTGGCTGAACTTGCTTACAATCCCACCAGCACTGCAGTAGGGCTCTGTCTGAGTTCAAATCCCTTAACTTTTTTTTTTGCCAGTCCTGGGCCTGAGGACTGTCCTTGGACTTTCTCAAGGTTAGAACTCTACCATTTGAGCCTCAGCACCACTTCTGACTTTTTCTAAGTATATGGTACCAAGGAATCGAACCCGGGTCTTTGTGCATGCTAGGCAAGCACTCTACCACTAGGCCAAACTCCCAGCTCTCCCTTAACTTTTTTGCTCAAAGCTTGATGCTCTACTTCTTGGGCCACAGCACCACTTCAGGCATTTTTGGTGGTTAATAGAGATAACAGTTTCATAGTCTTGAACTCCTTCCCTTCCACCCTCCTCACAATCTCTGTTTAGCTCCTTCTTGCTTCCAGCCTTTTCCAGTGAGAGTTATCTGTATTTTCATCTGCAAATTTTCAAGGTCTTCCCTTATCTGTTTTTGTTGTTGTTGTTGTTGTTTTTTGTCAGTCATGGAGCTTGAACTCTGGGCCTGGGTGCTATTTCTGAGCTCTTCAGCTCAAGGCTAGCTCCCTACCCCTAGGCCAGAGTGTTGTCCCTGAGCTCTTAAGCTCAAGGCTACTACCCTACCCCTGAGCCACAGTGCTGCTGCCAGTTCCGCTTCAGTTTTCTAGTAGTTAATAGAGATAAGGGTCTCATGGACTTTAGTGCGGGGTTGGCTTTGAACCATAATCCTCAGATCTCAGCATCTTGAGTAGCTAGGACTATAGGCATGAGCTACCTAGCCCAGCTCCTTATCTGTTTTTTAACTACTTTTTAAGACCTTATTATCTAGCACAATACATATTTACTTGTCATTTACACAGAATGTCTACCTTCTAGAATGTGAATTTCCCAAGCACAGAAATTTTGAACCTGTTTCATTTTGTTTCCTATTATATATTCCTAGCCCCTAGAATAGAACATGAGTAGGAACTGCTCAATGAGTATGTCTTGGAATGCATGTAACAGAAGTATGACTTATACATTAGATAGTAAATGCTTTTAAGGTAGATGTGTTATATACTTGATATGCGATGCTGTAGGTAATACACAGCATTTGTCTTTGTATGTTTTCAGTTAAACATTTATTGAGGGAGTCAAGATGAAATATGCTTACTTTCAAATAAGAAATGATTGAATTTAATAAGATTTCAATGTTTGAAATTATGAATAAGTTCTAAAAAAGAATGTCAATGTTTATGTGTTTTTTAAAAAATCATTACCATATTTGTTTTGTTCTAATCTAAGATACTGAATATATCAAAAAATGATGCCAATTAAAATGAAATGCTTCTCCATCCCTTCAAGTTTTCCTTGATTTTTAAAGATTTAACAAAGATACTATTTCATACTCTTTGAACATACATATGGAAAGGGAACCATAACCAAAACAAAGTGGTTGAATAGTCCTAAAAGGTCTTCTTATTCAAAACCCAATTCTTCAGAATTGGACTTTGGCATAATGTTCGTGTATTTACATCACAGATTTTCTTTAAAGAGTACTCCACTCTTGTCTTTGGGACTCCCCCAGGCCTTTGACATTAATTTGGCACTTCTGGTGTGCAGGTGAGCAATGGCAGCTCTGTTGGAATGGCTGGCTGCTCTCAGTGACTGTTGTGGGGATCAGGACTTTAGTGATGCTAAAATAAGGAAAATCAGTAAGGAAATCAAGTAAGGAATTCAATGGGATATTCATTTCCAAAGGCCAATTATAACTTTTTTCTTTCTACTATTGTAGAATAGATAAATTTTATTAATCATGACAACTTACCTATAACTCACAGAATCAAGAAAGCCTGCCACTAAGGTTTATCCTCATAGTGTACACAACAATAATCATCCACCTTAAAAGTGAACTACAGGAGTTACCATCACATGAAAAAGTTGGTAATGATTTATACACAACCAGTGGAAAAAAAGAATCATGCAGTACCCTCCCCTGCTTCTTCCTTCTCACCCCTCGTGCCATGGGTCTTTCTGTTTCTATGAATTTACCTATTCTGGATATGCCTTGTAAATAAAATTGTGAATTATGTATATTTTTACCTGGCTTCTTTTACTTAGCATGTTTCAAAGTGTGCCCTTTTACCATTTATCTGTATTTCATTTCTTTATATGTTCAAGAACATCCTATTGTATGAGCATACCACTTTCTTCATGCATTTGTCAGTTCATGGGCATGTAGATTACTCCCATATTTTAATTGTGAAAAGTGCTGATATAAGCATCTGTATAATAGCTTTTGTTTGAGTACTGTTCCTTAGTTCTTCTGGGTACAGTCCTAAGACTATATTCCACTCCTAATAGTGAAATTCCTAAGTATTTGTTTGTCTAAGACATTGATTTCTCTATGTCCTTGTTATCATTAAATACACTATTAAGAAACAGCTTTTCTGGCTCTATAAAACAGAATCTAGAAGAGTCTATATTAACAGAACTGCTGAGAGAATATTTTGGAATTAGAATTACACAGCTGTTCATGTACTCAGATCACCTGGTTCTTCTGGAGTCACATGAGTTTGACCCCAGAATGCATTTTAAGATCTACTTACTTCTCTTTCTCCCCCATAGGCCAGACCATTCTCATAGGCCTTTAGTTCCTTATTTTTGATCTACACACAGGAGAATCTTTAGCAAGACAAACATGAATTTTCCCTGCTGGGCTCTTTCCAAACCACCTCTTTCCTGTTATGAAAACATAGCAGTTCTTCAGTCCCTATAGATTGAGTCTTATCAGTAATCTCATGATCCTGATGTAGAAGAAAGTACATTGCTTTAGATGGGTTCTAGGTTCCACCATTACCATAACATTCATGCTTTTAGCATTTCTTTCTCAGTTCCTGTTGCCTACAAAGCACTGAACTGTAGTATACAGGTCACTTCTCTGCCTAGGAATCAAATCTGTAACATGGAGAGAACATCTCACTTGCTTTAGTCTAGCCAGTCTTGGATATCTACTCCAACTCAAAATAATCTTGAAATGAGGACTCTGAGAGCCCATGTAGGTGAATAGGAGCCATGATGCCTAGTAACAAATGAGCATATACTCCCAAAATATTTGGGGAATGACATGGGATAGGAAAAGAAAATTTCCAATTGCCGTCGTCAGTCTTTTGTAAATCCTTCAAATTCAGAACAAAAATCTCAGGATGGAAGGCAATCTTTTTATCTAAATGCATCTTATAAATTGATCTTATTTTTCTAATTCTTAGGGAACCATTAGTTTAGGAGAGTGAAATCCAAAGATGTGTAAGCCCAGTCCTTCATCCATAGCTAAACTATTTGACAACTTAATGGTTTCTTATTTCTTGCTACTGTTTTTTTACTTGATAGAAAGGGGTTTCTTTTTCTTATTTCTTTTGAAAAAGTTAACATGAATTCATTGTGCAAAGGGGTTTGCTTCAATATTTACAAGAGGAATATGATGAACTTTCATCATACCTAGGAAATCAACTTCAGTTTAAACTATAATTAGCATCTTCTGCCACCAGAGGGCAGACTCGAGCAGTGAGCAGTCTGAGGTCTGGTATGGAGGGCTCAGCGCTGGTTATTTCGCTGCATTTACCCAGTTTGTGTCCAGGGGGGCGCTGCAGTTCGTATCAGCTGCTTAAGGATAGAACAATCCCACTGCCCACTGCATAACACGACCAATTTGAGCCTCATTTCAAGCTGTTGACAAGGGTCTACAAATCTAGGGTGGGACACGTTGTCTTCCTCTAGACATGGTCTTGGATCAGAGTCCAAGAGGAATTCTCTTTGTTATTAAATTCTGTAACTTGAATTTATTTATCATTAGCATAAACATTTATAAAGTCCTCCAGGGGTGTTGTGCTCTTCTAAGCATAGCACTAGAAATGGACATGAGTTTAGTAAAGGTTGAGTGACCTATCAAGAACGCTGGGGAGACTGCCACTTTCGGCAGAGACACTGAGATGACATATGCTTTCTCTTTACCTAAAAAGGCATAAGATCAGCTTTGAAATTTTATTAGGATGCTGATCCACATATTCTTATTTTATCCTCAACCCTGAGAGAGTGGTATATTGTTATAACTATTTTATTATTAAAAGCATGGTTTCTGTGTTGAACTCAGGGCCTGGTCATTGGTTCTGAGCTTTTGGCTTAAGGCTAGCACTCTACCACTTGAGGTACAGCTCCACTTCTGGCTTTCTGGTGGTTAATTGGCGATGACTCTCAATACCTTTCTTGCCCCTGCAAGATCTCATCCTTATAAGTAGCTAGGATTACAGATGTGAGCCACTGGTACTTGACTCCACTACGATTGTTTAAAACAGCTTGTGCCAGACTATTTCCCATGACAAGCCTCTGACTTCATTCCTACTCAGACCAGAAGGGGAGAATTCCCCTAGTGTCCTAACAGAAGCTTGTACTTGGTGCAAATACAATCCTTCATTTGCATGAACTCCAGCAACAGTTGCCTACCTCTTTCTGGCTAAGTAATCAGGCATTTGGACTCACCTTGGGAGTCAAGAGATCCTCTCCTGTGCTGCCCTTGATGTTACACATCAAGCCTGATAAAGCCTTCTTTTTAAGTGGCTCTGTCTTGGCGACTTTGATCCTCTTTGGTTGAGGAGACTGAACTTCTAACACAAAGATAGGAGAAGAGACAATGCAGCAGTAGGGTGGCAGTAGCACCATCTTGGTGGCAGAGGCAGGGGCAGAAATGGAGCCCATGGCCAAAGTAGATAGCATGTGTGTGCACATACACGTGTGGCCGTGTGGCTAATGGTCCCCAAGCCCAGAGTCTGAATGCGAGCCATGAACACTAGAGGGCACCACCCACTACAGCTTACTGAAGTCTTCTGGGGGCAACAACTATCTTGCAAACCTGCTGGGTGCTGGTGGCTCAAGCTGTAATCCTAGCTACTCAGGAGACTGAGATCTGAGGATCACAGTTCAAAGCCAGCTCAGGCAGGAAAATTTGTGAGACTTAATTTCTAATTAACCACCAGAAAACTGAAAGTGGAGCTGTGGCTCCAAATAACAGGGCACTAGCTTGGAGCAAAAGAACTCAAGGATAGTGCCTAGGCCCTAAGTTCAAGCCCTACGATAGACAAAAAGGAAAGAAAGAAAGAAAGAAAGGAAGGAAGGAAGAAAGAAAGAGAAAGAAAGGAAGGAAGGAAGAAAGAAAGAAAGGAAGAAAGAAAGAGATAGAGAGAGGGAAGGCGAGAAGGAGAGAGGGAAAGAAAACTTACCAAGGCTCAGGGATAACCAGCTGTGGAATAACTTTTCCCTGTCTACCCTTTAATTCCTATCAGGTAGTGATAGTCACCCAGCTGACTAGAGGTATCTGAATCAATAGCATGAACTCTGTTCATTTGTAGAATGGGAATAATAATTTGTAATTAGCCACATTGGTGGACATTTTAGAAACAGCACATGTAAAGAACAGATAACGGGTATACATAAGCTGTCCCTAGAAAATATTATGGGTCAAGTCTATGTGGGTGCAGTAGAGATGGTGCCAGGATGTCTGCTTTCTAAGCAAGAGGTAGTCAGATATACTCTTTGGTTCTGTAAGCTTCTTGTCTAAACTGTTTCATCGGTTTGCATCGAAATTCTGAAGAAATCACCTGAAGTGGATTTGTGAGTAAACGAGTAGTGTTTGCAAAGAGAAAAGTTGGTGTGGAAAATCAATCCGTGTTAATGTTGAGTTCTAGCTTCAAAGCACAGCAGATACAGAAAGAAACCAATGAAGAAAAAGTCAATCTCCTGATTGCAAGAAGATTCCTTTGCCATGCACTTCTAGAAAGTAAATTCTTTTGTTTTTCTTTTCCTTTTGCCAGTCCTAGGGTTTGAGCTCAGAGCTCAAGCATTATCTTTGGGCTTTCCTCAAGGCTAGTGCTCTACCACTTGAGCCACACACCACTTCTAGCTTTTGCTATGTATGTAGAACTGAAGAATTGAATCCAGGCTTTCGTGCGTGCTAGGCAAGCTCTCTACCACTAGGTAAAGTCCCTTTCCCAAAATTATTTTAATTGTACATTCTCACATGTTTGACTGCTTAAGCAGATTTTCAGCAAAATTCTGAACAGTGATTATTTTTTTCATCATTTTCCAATGTGTACCTCTATAGTTCCTAACATTTTGAAGTCTTTTGGGATTTTTTTAAGAAAGAAACCAGCTGATTTTGAGTGGAAAATTTATTCAAACTCATCATTTAATATTAAAAGCAAACTGTTTATTCCTATCAATGAAAAACTAATCTTCAAATTAAGAATAGTCGAAGACCTTTTCATATAAATATACCGAATTGGCTGAAAGAAGAATTCACTATGTCATTAGAAGAAAAGGACTAGAAAGAAATTTTTTTCATAGTGGTGGTAACCACAGCTTGAACACAGAAGCTTGATATTCAGTTGGATTGCTTGTTCAGCTGGCACTTTACCACTAGAGCCACACCTCCAGTCTGGATTTTTGTTGGCTAATTGGAGATGGAATCTTGTGGACTCCCCTGCCGAGAAGACTTTGAACAATCATCTTCTACTGAGGAGTGACGCCTAAGTAGCTAGGATGACAGGTGTGAGCCGCTGGTGCCCAGCTTAGAAATTTATTTTTATATAGTTTGTATCAAAAGTAAAAATACTTTAGAAGTGTTCAAATTTACTCACAGTTTATTAGTATAAATCAAGATATGAGAAGTCATTTCATCCCACTAATATCAATGTTTGGCAATGTCCAGGGGTAGAGTGATAGCAAGAGAGAACATTTAGTGCTTTGCTGGTCAAATATAAACTGGAGTAATATTTTGGAAAGCTATAACTTTTACAGTTCTAGCAGGATGCTGGTGGTTCACACCTATAATCCTAACTACTCAGGAGGCTGAGATCTGAGAACCAAGGTTCAAAGCCAGCCTGAGTATTAAAGTCTGTGAGACTCTCATCTCCAATTAACCACCAGAAAACCCAAAGTGGTGCTGTGGTTCAAGTGGTAGAGCATTAACCTTGAGCTGAAGAGCTCAGGGACATAGACCAGGCCCAGAGTTTAAGCCCCATGACCAAAGACTTCTAAAAACACTTCTGTTCTTCAGCCTTATATTCTACAGAGCTATCTCCTAAAACCTGTCAGTTAAGAAAAAAGGAACATTGTAGTGGTGGAAAAACGAGCTACCTAATGTTCATTAACAAAGAAATGATAAAGTGACTTTGTAGTTCATTAAGATTTGAGTGACAATGCTCACAGACTTAAATCAGAGGGAGGAAAAGCTGTTTCCAAGTAGGTATGGTGGTGCATGCTTGTAATCCCAGCTTCTCAGAGGCAATACGATGATGAGTTTGAATTCAACCTGGTCAGTGGTAGATAAAAATCCTGTTTCTGCACAGGAACAGGCCTGAAGACCAATGGAATAGAACTGAGGACCCAGATATTAAACCACAGACCTATGGCCACCTAATCTTTGACAAGGGAGCCAAAAAAAATAGAATGGAAGAAAGACAGACTCTTCAACAAGTTGTGCTGGCAGAACTGGTTAAGCACCTGCAGAAAACTAAAGCTGGATCCTTCTTTGTCACCTTGCACTAGAATTAACTCCAAATGGATCAAAGACCTGGAGGTAAAAGCTGACACACTGAAAACTTTACAGGAAGGAATAGGAGATACACCAGGCCTCCTTTGCACAGGTCGAAACTTTCTTAATAAGGACCAAGAATCACAACAAATCAGAGAAAGGCTGGATAAGTGGGACTGCATTAAACTGCAGAGCTTTTGCATGGCAAAGGACATAGCTAGTAAACTAATCAGGAAGCCTACAGAGTGGGAGAAGATCTTCACCAACCAAACAACGGACAAAGGTCTCATATCTAAAATATATCAACAACTCAAAAAATTGAATCACTCCAAAACTAACCTCCAAAGTAACAACCATCCCATTAAAAATGGGCCAAAGACTTAAAGAGAGTCTTCTCTGAAGAAGAAACAAAAATGGCCTATAGACACATGAAGAAATGATCAACATCTCTGGTCATAAAAGAAATGCAAATCAAAACAACTCTAAGATTCCACCTCACTCCAGCTAGAATGGCCAGGATCAGGAAAACGAATGACAACAGATGCTGGAGGGGATGTGGCCAGGAGGGATCACTACTACACTGTTGGTGGGAGTGCAAACTCATTCAACCACTATGGAAAGCAGTGTGGCAGTGCCTCAAAAGGCTAAACATAGAACTCCCCTATGACCCAGCAATTCCACTACTTGGCATTTACCCAACCATCCAGAAACAAGGACATACTAAACCCACTAGCACAACAATGTTCATTGCAGCACTATTCACCATAGCAAAGATATGGAACCAACCTAGATGTCCCTCAGTTGATGAGTGGATCAACAAGTTGTGGTATTTGTACACAATGGAATTCTATGCTGCTGTCAGAAAGAATGACATCGCCCCATTTGTTAGGAAATGGAAAGACTTAGAAAAAATCATATTAAGTGAAGTAAGCCAGACTCAAAGGAACTTAGGCTCAATGGTTTCCCTCATTCGTCATAATCAGTAGAAACCTTGGGCTCTACTAGCAGAGATTTGCAATAGAGCAAAATCTTGATACATAAGGACATATAATGTGAAGCTAATTGAAAGGACCTCCAGGATAGTGAAACAAAAGCCATATAATGAATGATTGTTGTCCTTAATGTACTATGTTGTCTCTCATCTCCTTTGCTGTCCCTTGTTATCTCATATTGGTATAGTATCTCACTTTGTTATCGGATATATTGAATTTATTTGTATTTGGATATTTGAAATTTGATAGGGAAGGGGGGAAAACCAAGACGGGTGGGGGGTGTGGGGGGGAGGGAAACTGGTACCAAGACATGTGAAAGGGTATCAATGTATGTGAATTAATGCACCTTCTATCTGGCAAATATCATGTAACCCTTTTACTAATTACAATAAAAATAAATAAAAAAATCCTGTTTCTGGAGACACAATGAAAGCAGAAGTGCTGGAGCTATAGCTCAAGTTAGCAGTGGCCAGGCCTAGCATGTGCAAAACTCTGGGGTTGACCCCAGATTTACCACCATATACACAAAAAAGCTACTACTACCACATACACAAAATATTGCAGGCAAACAGTACAAATTATTTTAAATGTGCAAAATATATAAAAATAATGGAATAAATTAAGAAAATTGCTAACAAGCAGGTTGCTTTTCATTTGTTTGTTTTAGATTCTAGAGTTTCAAATGATTTTCTCTGCCTTTTTTTTTGCCAGTCCTTGGCTTGAGCTCAGGGCCTGAGCACTGTCCTTGGACTTTCTCAAGGGTAGAGCTCTACCACTTGAGCCTCAGCACCACTTCCAGCTTTTTTCTATGTATGTGGTACCGAGGATTCAAACCTGCATCTTTCCTGCATGCTAGGCAAGCACTCTACCACTAGACCAAACTCCCGGCCCCTCTGCCTTTCTTGTATGTCTTTACATGCTTAGTTTTGTATAATGAGCATTTTACTCATATAATAAAGGCCACAAAATAGCTGCCATCGTTCCAGAATTTATATTTTTTTGTTTTTTAGAAATGGGGTTTGAACTCAAGGCTTCACGCTTGCTAGTTAGGTAGATACTCTACTGCATAAGCCATGCCCTTGGCTGCCTGTTTTTAAGTGCATTTCCACAATGATTTATACAAGAATTGACTTGTGCAAGGCAAGAAGAATTCTAATGACAATGGCATGGAGGCTATTTTTACTTCTTCAAAGTACAGTTAAAATGACATTTTCCCAGAAAAAAATGTGTTCATTTTACATTACTACTGCATTGCATAGGGAATTCCAGTGGCTGAGCTAACAAAGGTCATCTTTTGATATCAGAATAGGAAAAAATCATAATCTTTATTCCTTCAGAAGAATATGTAGTTTGTAATGCTGAATGTTCTGTTTGAAATGCACTTTGTTATATCTTAATTATCAGGCAGGAGGCATAATGAAGCTGGATGATTACAATAGAAAGCAAAGCAAGTTTTTTTCCAACTCTGACGTTTTCTGGTGATATGAGCACTGTTATTTTAAAGTGATTCTCTTGAAAAAACAAACATGTTTGTAGAAATTTCACTGATGAGCTTATACACTAACAGCTTTATATTTCCTTATTTGGGCATTATTGTTTCAGAATTTGGGGGTAGAAACAGGTAAAGCAGAAACTAAATTTTATTCTGAGTTGATGTTCTAAGTTTTCTTGATCAGATCTTGACAACAACTGCTGTTTACATAGAATGCCTTTGCAAAATCAGATTCAAGTGAAAGGAAAGACAAATGGCGAGGTTGGGAGGCTGGGAAAAAGGAGCATGTCATAAATATCTAGTTTCTAGGATTGTTCTTCAGCATTTCTATGTATCAGCCACATTTCTAAAACACTGCTGGCTTAACTAGAAAAGTCCATGAGGTCATTATGTGTCTTGATCACTAGGTGCTGGTGGTTCATGCCTCCAATCCCAGCTACTCAGGAGGCTGAGATCTGATGATCGTGGTTCAAAGCCAGCATAGGCATTAGAGTTGATGAGACTATTATCTCCAGTTACTACTAGAAAAACAGAACTGTGCCACAGCGCTAGCCTTGAACAAAAATAGTTCAGAGACAGCGCACAGGCCCTGAGTTCAAGCCCCATGATTGACAAAAAGAAAGAAAAAAAAAGATGGTAGAAGTCTCGTGCCTTATAAAGAAGACAAAACTCTGCTCCTGAGTTTGCAGAAATGATTTGAGTAATGTTTATGTTGCAGGTTAGCACAAGAAGCCTTGATGTAAGATTTTTTGACTTCATGATGTTAATGTTAAAGGAATATGCACTTAGTAGAATCCCAACTTTGAATTGATTCTGTTCTAGGACTAGCAGCATGCAGTAAAATAACTATTTCATTCTGAGGAGCAGTGGTGGCTCTCAGTGAGCCACCTGACTTAAAGATGGAATAGCTGACATGCTACAGGGTACTATGTTGCTAGGCTGTGGTATCTGGCAGGTTAGGTGTATTACATTTCAACTTAATTATATACACATATAATGTACATTAGATATTAAGTATATATACTTATATACATGTTTTATATATATATATATAATTTTTGGAGGGGGTGTTGGTCCTGGGATTGAACTCAGAGCCTAGTGATCTACACATGAGCCATAGTGCTTCTTCTGTTTTGTTTTTTTTTCTGAGTAGTTTATTGGAGATAAGAGTCTCATGGACTTTCCTGTTGGGGATGGCTTCAAATCACAGTCTTTTGATCTCAGAATCCTGAGTAGCTAGGATTACAGCCATGAGTCACCAGTGCTCAGCTTCACTTAATGATATTTTAAGTTTTTATTTTTTTTGCCAGACTTGGGCTTGTGGTCAGGGCCTGAGCACTGTCCTTGGACTTTCTCAAGACTAGAGCTCTACCACTTGAGCCACAGCACCACTTCCTAATTTTTTTCTATGTATGTGGTACCGAGGAATCCAACCCAGGCCTTTGTGCATGCTAGGCAAGCACTCTACCACTAGGCCAAACTCCCAGCCCTTAATGATATTTTAAAGTGGTGATAAGTTTTTTTTTTAGTTGTTGTGTATGTGGTTGGTTTTTTTTTATTTTTTATTGTAATTAGTAAAAGGGTTACATGATGTTTGCCAGATAGAAGGTGCATTAATTCACATACATTGATACCCTTTCACATGTCTTGGTACCCATTTCCCTCCCCCCCACACCCTCACCCGTCTTGGTTTTCCCCCCTTCAATATCAAATTTCAAATATCCAAATACAAATAAATTCAATATATCAGATAACAAAGTGAGATACTATACCAATATGAGATAACCAAGGGACAGCAAAGGAGATGAGAGACAACATACTACATTAAGGACAACAATCATTCATTATATGGCTTTTGTTTCAATATCCTGGAGGTCCTTTAAATTAGCTTCATACTATATGGCCTTATGTATCAAGATTTTGCTCTATAGCAGATCTCTGCTAGTAGAGCCCAAGGTTCTACTGATTATGACGAATGAGGGAAACCATTGAGCCTAAGTTCCTTTGAGTCTGGCTTACTTCACTTAATATAATTTTTTCTAAGTCTTTCCATTTCCTAACAAATGGGGCGATGTCATTCTTTCTGACAGCAGTGTAGAATTCCATTGTGTACAAATACCACAACTTGTTGATCCACTCATCAACTGAGGGACATCTAGGTTGGTTCCATATCTTTGCTATGGTGAATAGTGCTGCAATGAACATTGTTGTGCTAGTGGATTTAGTATGTCCTTGTTTCTGGATGGTTGGGTAAATGCCAAGTAGTGGGATTGCTGGGTCATAGGGGAGTTCTATGTTTAGCCTTTTGAGGCACTGCCACACTGCTTTCCATAGTGGTTGAATGAGTTTGCACTCCCACCAACAGTGTAGTAGTGATCCCTCCTGGCCACATCCCCTCCAGCATCTGTTGTCATTCGTTTTCCTGATCCTGGCCATTCTAGCTGGAGTGAGGTGGAATCTTAGAGTTGTTTTGATTTGCATTTCTTTTATGACCAGAGATGTTGAGCATTTCTTCATGTGTCTATAGGCCATTTTTGTTTCTTCTTCAGAGAAGACTCTCTTTAAGTCTTTGGCCCATTTTTTAATGGGATGGTTGTTACTTTGGAGGTTAGTTTTGGAGTGATTCAATTTTTTGAGTTGTTGATATATTTTAGATATGAGGCCTTTGTCCGTTGTTTGGTTGGTGAAGATCTTCTCCCACTCAGTAGGCTTCCTGATTAGTTTAGTAGCTATGTCCTTTGCCATGCAAAAGCTCTGCAGTTTAATGCAGTCCCACTTATCCAGCCTTTCTCTGATTTGTTGTGATTCTTGGTCCTTATTAAGAAAGTTTCGACCTGTGCGAAGGAGGCCTAGTGTATCTCCTATTCCTTCCTGTAAAGTTTTCAGTGTGTCAGCTTTTACCTCCAGGTCTTTGATCCATTTGGAGTTAATTCTAGTGCAAGGTGACAAAGAAGGATCCAGCTTTAGTTTTCTGCAGGTGCTTAACCAGTTCTGCCAGCACAACTTGTTGAAGAGTCTGTCTTTCTTCCATTCTATTTTTTTTGGCTCCCTTGTCAAAGATTAGGTGGCCATAGGTCTGTGGTTTAATATCTGGGTCCTCAGTTCTATTCCCTTGGTCTTCAGGCCTGGTCTTGTGCCAGTACCAAGCTGTTTTGAGAATTATAGCTCTGTAATAGAGTCTAAAGTTTGGAATTGAAATTCCTCCAGCGCTGCTCTTTCTGCTAAGAAGTGTTTTTGCTATACGGGGTCTTTTATTATTCCATATGAAATTTTGGATTGCCTCTTCTATTTCTTTAAAGAATGACATTGGGATATTGATGGGTATTGCATTGAATTTGTAGATAGCTCTTGGCAAGATTGTCATTTTCACAATGTTGATTCTTCCAATCCAGGAGCATGGGAGGTTTTTCCATTTCCTTAATTCTGCTTTAATTTCCTTTTTTAGGGTTTTAAAGTTTTCAGCAAAAAGGTCCTTTACATTCTTAGTTAAGCTAATTCCTAGGTACTTTATTTTCTTTGAGGCTATTGTGAAAGGAGTTTCTTTCCTGATTATTGCCTCGTTCCTCTCACTGTTGGCATAAAGGAAGGCAGTTGATTTTTGAGGGTTGATTTTATAGCCTGCTACCCTTCCAAAGCTTTGGATCAGCTCATGAGCTTGGGAGTAGAGTCTATAGGAGTCTTTAAATACAGAATCATGTCATCTGCAAAGAGGGATAGTTTTATTTCCTCTTTCCCTACTTGGATCCCCTTTATGCTTGCTTCTTGCCTTATTGCACTGGCTAGGAATTCTAAGACTATGTTAAAGAGGAGTGGAGAGAGTGGGCATCCTTGTCTCGTTCCTGATTTTAGAGGGAATGGCTTTAGATTTTCACCATTGAGTGTAATACTAGCAGTAGGTTTCTCATACACAGCCTTTATTACATTGAGGAATATTCCATGGATTCCTAGTTTCTCCAGAGCTTTTAACATAAAGGGGTGTTGGATCTTGTCAAATGCCTTTTCTATGTCTGTTGAGACAATCATGTGATTTTTGTCCTTGCTCCTGTTGATGTGTTGAATTATATTAATTGATTTGCGAATGTTGAATGAGCTTTGCCTCCCTGTGATGAATCCAGTTTGATCATAGTGTATAATTTTTTTGATGAGTTGTTGTAGACGGTTGGCCAGTATTTTGTTGAGAAGTTTTGAATCGATGTTCATCAAAGATATAGGTCTATAGTTCTCTTTCTTTGATGAATCTCTGTCTGGTTTGGAGATGAGGGTTATATTGGCTTCATAGAATGAGTTTGGTAAAGAACCTTCATTTTCAATTTCATTGAAGAGCTTGAGGAGTATTGGTGTGAGCTCTGCTTTGAAGGCCTTATAGAATTCAGCTGTGAATCCATCTGGCCCTGGGCTTTTCTTAGGTGGAAGTTCTCTAATTGCCATTTCTATTTCAGAGCTTGAAATAGGCCTGTTGAGTTGGCTTAGTTCTTGGTTCAGTGTGGGTATGTTAATATTGGCTAGGAATTCATCCATTTCATCTAGATTCTCAAATTTGTTGGCATAAAGGTTTGAGAAGTATTCCTTCATGATATTCTGGATCTTGGTAATTTCTGTCGTGATATTACCATTTTCATCTGCGATTTTGTTTATTTCGATATGCTCTCTTCTTTTTTTGGTAAGATTTGCTAAGGGCTTGTCAATTTTGTTAATTCTTTCAAAGAACCAACTCCTTGTTTTTTGATTCTTTCTATAGGTTTTTTTGGATTCGAAATCATTTAATTCTGCTTTGATTTTAGTAATTTGCTTTCTTCTACTGGGATTAGGGTTGGTTTGTTGCTCTTTTTCCAGGAGCTTAAGGCGAGACATTAACTTGTTGGTTTGCAATTTTTCCGACATCTTGTTGTAGGCACTCAGTGCTATAAATTTTCCTCTGAGTACTGCCTTTGCTGTGTCCCAAAGGAGTTGGTATTTTGTGTGCTCCTTACTGTTAAATTTCATAAACTGTTGGATTTCTGTTCTGGTCTCTTCGATGACCCATTGGTGATTCAACAATGTGTTGTTCAGTCTCCATGAGTTACAGGGTTTTCATTGGTGAAGATGTGTGTTCAGTTCCAGTTTGATGCCTTTGTGGTCTGAGAGTGTGCATGGAATAATTTCAGTGTTTCTGAATCTGTACAGGTTTGTTTTATGGCCTAAGATGTGATCTATTTTGGAAAATGTTCCATGTGCTGCTGAGAAAAACGTATATTGTGTTGTTGCTGGGTGGAATACTCTGCAGATGTCTGTTAGATCTAGTTGGTCTATATAGTTGTTCAGTTCTCAGGTTTCTCTGTTGAGTTTTTGCCTTGTTGATCAGTCCATAGGTGGGAGTGGTGTGTTAAAGTCACCGACAATCACTGTATTTCGATCTATGTATGGTTTCAGTGTAAGTAAAGTTTGCTTGATGAAGTTTGGAGCTCCGGGACTGGGTGTGTAAATATTTAGGATCGTTATGTCTTCCTGGAGGAAAGATCCCTTTAGTAGTATGTAGTAACCTTCTTTGTATTTTCTTACTAATTTTGGTTTGAAGTCTATTTTATCTGATATGAGGATGGCAACTCCAGCCTGTTTATGGGGGCCGTTAGCTTGATAGAGTTTATTCCAACCTCTCACTTTCAAAAGATGATTGTTTTTTTGGGTAAGATGTGTCTCTTGAAGACAGCAGAACGATGGCTCTTGCTTTTTGATCCAACTAGACAGCCTATGCTGTTTAATTGGAGAGTTAAGTCCATTGTTATTGAGAGTTAGGATTGAGAGATATTTATTAGGTCCTACCATTTTTAAAAGCTTTTATTTGGGTCTGTGTCTTGACAGTTTTTGTGGTCTTTACATGGTATGCTGTTTAGGTGCCATTTCTTTCCCTATATTGCATTTATTTTGGTTTTCTATGTATAGAACATCTTTGAGAATTCTCTGTCGTGTTGGTTTTGTTGCGACATATTGTTGCAGCTTTTCCCTGGAATGGAATGTTTTTATTGTTCCCTCAGTTATGAATGAGAGCTTAGCTGGCTACAGTATTCTTGGTTGGTAGTTATTTGACTTAAGGGCATGACATATATGCTTCCAGTCACTTCTTGCTTGCATGGTCTCTGCTGAGAAATCTGGGGTTATTCTGATTGGTTTTCCTTTATAGGTTACTGAGCCCTTTTCCCTGGCTGCCTTTAGGATCCTTTTTTTGGTTTCTATTGATCCAGTTCGGATTACGATGTGGCGGTGGGATGTTCTTTTCTGGTCAGGTCTGTTTGGGGTTCTAAAAGCTTCTTGTATCTGGATGGGCCTGCCCTTCTGGATATTTGGGAAATTCTCTGAAATGATTCCCTGAAGTATATTTCCAATACCATTGACCTCTTTCTCCACTCCCTCCTCAATACCAATTAGCTTTAAATTACGCTTCCTAATTGTATCTTGGACCTCCTGAAGCGCTCTCTCATTTTCTGTTCTTTCTCTATAATAACTAAATTATCTTCAGCACCGGAAATTCTCTCCTCTGCATTGTCTAACCTGCTATCAAAGCTATCTACTTTATTTTTCATCTCCCGTGCTTCTAATTGCTCATTTTTGATGCCTTGCATCTCTTCTTTTAGATCATGTATGGTTTTCTTTTGCTCCTTGATTTCCATTTGAGTAGTTAGCTCAGTAGCTTTCTTTTCTTTGGACATTTGCTGGAGTTCAGTCACTTTTTTATTTGTGGATTCTATGAATTCATCCATCTTTCTTTGAAAAACCTTTATTATGGCCTCCTTTATGGCTTCTTCTTTTTCACTTATCGCCTTGTTTATGGTTTCCTCTTGTTTAGCTATGGCTTCCTCCCTTATCTCTTTCTTTATATTTTCACATTTTTCATTCATGATGTTTATCAATTGCATTTGTACAGCACTTGGAAGACTCTCCTCTAGGTTTGCCAGTGACTGTTCCATTGGCTGTTTACATTGGGTGGGGGGGGTGGGGGATGTTGTTTCTTGATTTGACATTTTTCTTGAGTTTCTTGTTCTGCCCATTTGAAAATGGGAGCAAGATTACTACTAAATACGATTATAGTTTTTCAGATATAACCAACCTAGACCTCTGTAGGTGGCAGACTCTAGATGTTCACAAGTTTTGATTGGTGTTATCACTCTTTCTTTTTGTGCAGTTACCGACCAGTCTAATAATCCACTGATAAGCGATTTATACCCCAAACAATAAGCCTCTCAATCCAATATCTATTGTCTTTAAGTCCCTCTGAGACTAGACAATAATTAAACACCTAGATATACAGTGTTGCTCAACAGCCATCAAGTGTAGATCCATGCAGTATAAGGGTTGAAAGACGAGCAGAGGTCCAGAGATAGAAAAATAGAATGAGAGAGGTCAGGGGGTAAGTAGGTAGAGTATTTGAGTACAAAGTTTGGAAAGTATTAGAATAAAACTTATGTTTCTGCACGACTAGCTCTTAGCCCAACCAGTGGCCTCACAGTGGACCATGGGATGGATCTGCGAGCTTCCGTCTGAGCGCGGTTGGCGGATGTTTTCCTGTGCTGCTTCCAGGGGCGGCCCCAAGCCAAGGGTCTGGGGATTGAGAGTTTCAGGGGCTCTCAGCAGGACCAGCAATAGACCCCTCTGTTCCCAGGGGCTGGGCCCAGCTGGGGACGTGGGCTCCAAGGGCGGAGCCGCGCCTTTTTGGTTCTCAGAAGGGGAGCTTGGCTGCTGGTCAGCCCTTCAGATCCCTGCTGTGTTTCCACTGCTTTGTCAGAGTCTGTGACTGTGGGGGGCCCCTTGGTGGTGTCTTGCTCAGGATTCCCAGCTGGAGGATGCCCCGCTCAAGAATTGAGGGGGGGCAGATGCTGGCTCCTATTTTCCCGCACCCCCTACCCACTGTTGTAAGGCAGGGTCCCAACGCCCTCCACTCTCAGATCCAGTGGCCTGGGAGAGGAGCCTGGTGGGCGGGTGGGAGCTGGGACAGCTCTGCCTCCCATGGTGAGGTGCTGAGTCTTGGGGTCCGCCCACTTGTCAGTCTCCAGTCAGAGGGCTGGGGGTTGAGCCCGTTGGGCGGGTGGGAGTTGGGACAGCCCCGCCTCCCTTGGTGGGGTGCTGGGTCTTATGGGTAGCCCGCCTGTCAATCTCCAGTCAATGGCCTGAGGGAGGGGGCTGTTGAGGGAAGGGACAGGATTCTAAATTCCTTGCCCCCCTGCTCCCACCAGTCTTTCTCGGGTAGGGTGTTGGGGTCTGAGTTAAGTTCTATTGCTTGGCACCCGCTCTGCTTTCCCGATGTGTTTGGGGACGCGCTGTATTACTCACACCTCTGCGTTCATCTGCGGGTGTTCCAAGGTGGTGGGGAGTCTTTCACTCCCCTCGGGTCTCCGCTGCAGCCAGTGTTCTGCGTCTGGGTTCCGCTGCTTGCTGTTCTGGTTCCGCGTCTGGGTTCCGCTGCTTCCGCCATTCGCTGGCCGGGTTCTGTGCTGGTTTCTGAAGCCATTGGGCTCTCCGCCGCTTTTCGTTGATTAGAGCGGCTGCTTTCCCAGCGTGGAGCCGGCACCCTCTCAAGCTGCTTTTCGCGGCTTGATCAGGCGCCAGCTGCTGCTTTCCGTGGCTTTTGCGGCTTGGATCGGGCGGTGAGAGCTGGGGGAGGGGTCCTCGCGTTCCGAATTCTTTGAGAAAGTTGGATGTGAGCTTTATGGGGATTTCTTTTCCGGTTTGAGTCCTTCTCCGTTGCTTTTTGAGTTTGTTGTTGTGGATTTCTTTAGGTAGTTGGCTCGTGGGACTCCCTGGTTCTCTCTTTTTGTCAGAGAGAGCTTGGCAGCGTCCCTATTGTCTCAGCGCCATCTTCCTTCTTTAAAGTGGTGATAAGTTTATCAAGATGTCATCTCATTGAAAGTTGAGGAGCATCTGTACTTTATTTTTTCTAATATATATATATTTTAGTTACATATTACTGTTTTTAAACAGTTCTTTCATGTGGTGGGTGCCTGTGCCTCATACCTATAATCCTAGCAACTCCGGAGGCTGAAATCTAAGAACTGTGGTTCAAAGCCAGCTCAGGCACGAAAGTCCATGAGACTTTTATGTCCAATTAACCACTAGAAAACCAAAAGTGGTGCTGTGGCTCTAAGTGGTAGAGCACTAGCCTTGAGCTGAAGAGCTCAGGGACAGTGCCCAGGCACAGAGTTTAAGCCCCACAACCAACCAAAAAAAATCTTACATGGATGCTAGTTTATTTTTGCATTAAAATTTTGTTATAGTTTTGTACCGGTAATGAGGTTTGAACTTAAGGTCTCATTCACTCCCTTGGCTTTTTCAGTCAAGGCTGGTGCTCTATCACTTGAACCATACCTCCACTTCCAGTTTTTAGTTGGTTAGTTGTGCTTTTTGACAAGGCTAGCCTCCAGCTGCAGTTCTCAGATCACTGTTTCCTGAATAGCTAGGATCATAGACATCCCTGATGCCTGGCTTGAATTCTGATTTATAGCCCCACTTGGATTAAAAAATAGCGACAGAAGCTATGTCTTTTGTTTCTTTTGTGTTCCTCATAGTGTTGAAAACAGAGGACACATTCACAAAGGGGAAAAACACACAGCAGGGAGACAGAAAGCCCTGGAAAAGAATCTGAAATGAGGCTAGGGCTGGAACCTAATGGCTGAACTTGAAGGGCCAATGTCCTGGAATCCCTGCAATCCAGAGACCTGCTTGTAAGTAGGGACCTTGTACACATCCAGAAAAAATTGTGGTGGTATGATTCTTCACTTTACATTTTTGTATTGGTGAATTAATGTTTGAAATGTAGTTTGATGTTCTTACTGAGAACATAGTAAGACAGAGAGGTATCGCAACTTTCTTTAAAGCAGGGATAAGACACTGATAAGCATTATTAAATGCTGTTGCACACTGTTGAATGCTGTCAAGAATGTTACTTTTGTGTTCCTTTAAGTCTTTATCATGAGCACTCTACAATTTATTTATTTATAAATCAATAAGAGCAGGCCTGTTATACCTCTGAATGTCAGCAGATGGGCCCTCTCACTTATGCCTAGCATCCTGCAGCATGGCACCGCCTGTCCAGCAGCCCCTTCTCTGACAGCTAGTCCCTGCCATCTTTGCAGCTTGCTTGTTTTAGACACTTTCTGATCATTTTGAGAATATTCTGCAAGGCCCATTGCAACGGAAGTCAAGGCTTCTGCTCCAGAAGGCCTTGCTACAGTCACAGCTTCTCTGGACTACTGGCTGCATTCAAGGAAGGCAGCAACCAGGCTAGACAGCCATCGAGAACTTTAGATGAGTTAGCAAGCTCTTCTCATTCAAGGGGGCAGGGAGTTTACTTCCTTAGTTACCTTGCAAGAAGTCAGTGATTAGTGAAGGTGGTCAGCTGTGCTGTGATTGGTATAAAAACAACCTTTTATTGGTGTGCCACACCCATGCCACATAACCCTCCTTCACTATGTAATCATGCTCCCCAAATCACTTCTGAATCATCCAGGAAGCAGCCTCCTAGTAGGTACAATAAAAGCCATCTCCCAAACTGACTTTTCCTGCCTAGTTGTGATTTTTACACTTAGAGTGGGCTGAGCTAGTAAGACAAAGAGAAGCAGTGAGGGTAGTGGCAGCAGAGATGGTAACAGTCACCATCATGGCATTGTTAGGTAAGTCAGTCATGAGAAAACAGAGAAGCCATATTTTGAGAGGTTGAATTGGGAGCATTTATTAGAAAGCCATCGTCTGCAGGTGGACTCCTGTCTCAGAACAGGAGCCCAGAACAGAGCTCAAACAAAGCTTTAAAAGACAGAAACCACACATGCAGAGGTGAAGACCAAGACTTAACAATTATTTGTGAAGTAGCTCGGGCATAGACAACAATCTCCATTTAGGGATGAGTCTTCCATATAGGAAGATAGCCTCAAAGTCTAGTGAATCAAGCCATTTAAGGGGATAACAAGAGAGAATTAAGCTAAACTGCATGACATCTGCAATTCAACGAATGGCCTATCTCTCCTCTAGGCTTTTTAGCACTGCTCAGAAAGCTCTTTCCACCCAGCAAGGCACGAGGATGGCTGTGAGATGTTAGACTCAGCCTCCTCACTTCAGTGGCACCAGTAACAATAGTAACAAGAGGATGGCTAAAGAGTTAGAGAAGATAGCTGGGGACTGAAACAGTGGGATAAAGACTACAGAGGTGACAAAGGATGGATGAATCCCATATAAGTAAAGGATGTTCATGCCCTTATCTGGTACAAGGTTGCTCTTCCAAAGCATATCTTGCATGATAACCCACAGCAGTTGTAATCTTTAGCTACCATTAAATTTAGACTGGAAAGAGTGAACACTTTAAAATTTCCCTAGAATAAACAAGACCTGTCAATTCTTGTCAATTTCTCAGATAAGATCTTACTTTGCCAGATCTATAAGAAAAAAGTAACTCTGGTCTAACAAGGTATGACTCTTTGCTGTTCTTAGTTAATCGTTTATTTGATCCACGAGAGGCATCCCTACAAGATCTGGGGGAATAAAGGTAAATAAAGGAAAGAGGTGGATCCAAGAGGGTTGGACAGACATACCCTGCACATTGACTGTCACAGTGAAAACAATGGAGGCAATATGAAAATTGTATTTCAAGGACAGTAACAGAGAGAAAAGTCTGGAACTCAGAAAGGAAGTAAGGGCAATTCTATGCAGCAAATTGCAACATCTACCTGGGCTCCCTGATGGGAGAACTCCATACTGACAGGAAAAGGTAGACAAGAAAGCCCATCAGAACATCAGTCCTAATGGAAAGATCCTAAGTTCCTTTCTGGTCTGAGAAGATGACGTTATTAGTGTGCCAGGTCTTGTTTTTGATGAGTGAATGGTAGTGAAGCACATGGTAACTACTCAGAGTTTGATGGCACTGTCTTGAGTGCTGTTTAAGAGGGCCTCGATGTCATTCATTATTGAGTTTGTACTATGATTTTCAGAGACAACGTGTCACTTAGAGAAGCCAAATCATATGTTAATATTATTATGAATATCATTTTGACCTTGATTGCCCTCTGTTTCAGAGTCACTTCCCTTCCACTCTTCCCCCATAGATACTTCATGATTCCATGGGCCAGACTTTAAGAAACACTATTTTAGGAGCATAGAAAAGCACTATGTACAGCCAGAGAAGATGCTGGGAGGCTTTACTGAGAAGGGGAGGCTCAGTGGACTCACACCTATGGAAGAACTGGCTGCCCACGAAGGGAATACAAGAGTTAAAGTATAAGTTATAAACAGCATTGCTCCCTTCCTTATACTGGAAAGACAGGGGGTGGGGTTCAGGTGCCTGAGGGGCCCAGTGGATGGTGAGCTCATAAAGGTTTCATAGCAGGGAAGTGACAAAATTATCATTGTCAATTAGCTCCAGCACTCTGAAAACAATATGACTAGTGGATGTGGGAGGTTTCCATTGAAGAGACGGCAGCCAATTAGAAGCCAGTGCCTTGTCAAGGTAAGGGATGATTTAATAGAAGAGATGGTCAACTAATTAAACACACAAACTACTACCCATTAATTCAGTCAGAATATCGAAACTGGTACTGCGTTTGCGCAGGAGACATAGCTTTCTGTCACCTTTAATTATGGGTGCCCAGTAGGACAATAAAAAGCAGAAGAGACCTTATGTTTCTATTTTCTGTGTCTCAAACACAAAGTCCGTATTCTCTACCTGATATTTCATAGATTAGTTAGGGTATCAAGATCAGAGAACAGAGGTAAGAATATATTAGCAAGCTATGTTTAATTATATTCACAAGATCATAATTAGTATAGAATGATAGGTACCCAAGGTCACAGAATTAGACAATGTTTGGGGACTAATGACAGTGTGCCTATCTCTGTGTATATATATTCAAACCCACATATGCCTGCATTCATCTATAGTATTGATTTGTCTTAATACTGAACCCTGCTCCCTATTACAAATCAACTTCAACCTGTGTCCAGATTTTAGAAAAGACTGTCCAGTCCCCTTGTTTCTTATGCTTCTTCAACCCATCTTACACATACCAGCCACACAGATCACATATCTGCTTTCAAGCCTTCAATGACTTCTTGTTAATCCTCTAAGCCACCCCTTCCCTAATCTGTATGTGCTCTGCAAAGCCCTAACCATTGACCTCTGTCTGTTGTGCCAAGCTCTTCTAGCACTACCTGCTTTGCTCCTAGTCTAGTTACCCTGGCCTTTCATTGTTGCTATCTTGGGGTCTTTACATTGGCTGCTGTCTCTGTAAAGGATGCTACTCACTCAGTGCTTCACATGAGTCTTAAGCTCTAGCAAATCATGAGAAACATCCAGAAGTTCCCCTCTGTCAGTCCCCAATGACTCTCGGCTTTATTTTCATCATAGTACATCTGCAGTAGCACTTGGAACACTGCCTGGCTCATAACACATTCTCAACAAACATTTGTGGAGTAAATGAATACATGGATCACAAATACCTTTTTTCCTTTTTATCTTTTGTTGTCATTTTTGATGATACTCACACCATTGTGATAATGACATTTTTTTTAGATGTGGAATGAGTTTACAGCTATCTTTTTTTGCAGCCCTGTCCTCCCCTTCCAGTTCCCTTCTCTTCTGCTCTCTTGTTATTGGTCAGAGTTTTATTCCTTGTAAAAACATATAGTATAAACTCCAAATGACTTAGAAAGTATAGGGGTTGAATTGCATCTACCCGCAAGCCCTTATATTAAATAAGTTCCCAGCACCTCAGAATGTGGACCCATTTGGAAATAGGATTGCAGATAGAAGTAAGATGAGATCATCCTGGAGTAGAGTGCATCCTTCATTCAATATGTCTGATATTATCATAATACAGACATATAGAGAGAGCTTGCCATGTGGACATGAAGAGCCAACTCCAGATGATTCATCATTCCTTTTAGCCAAGGAATGCCAAAGTTGGCCAGAAAATTACCAGAAACATAAAATATATTCTTCCTCACAGCTTTCAGAAAGAACCAACTTGACTGACCCTTTGACTCTGTACTTCTGATTTCTAGAACCCTGCAGCAATAAATGTGTGTTGTTTAAACTACTCACTATATGATTTCTTGTGGCAGAGGTGCAAGTCCTAATTGTAGAGTAAAAGAAATTGGCTTGTACTTTTACAATGATGATTACGTGTTTCCATCTTTAGAACAAGAGAGGAAGAATGAAATATGAAAGTCTAATGACATGGAGGATAAAAGTACATAGACAGATTATCATAAAATATTGACCTCATAAAAGCTGACACACTGAAAACTTTACAGGAAGGAATAGGAGATACACTAGGCCTCCTTGGCACAGGTCGAAACTTTCTTAATAAGGACCAAGAATCACAACAAATCAGAGAAAGGCTGGATAAGTGGGACTGCATTGAACTGCAGAGCTTTTGTATGGCAAAGGACATAGCTAGCAAACTAATCAGGAAGCCTACAGAGTGGGAGAAGATCTTCACCAACCAAACAACGGACAAAGGCCTCATATCTAAAATATATCAACAACTCAAAAAATTGAATCACTCCAAAACTAACCTCCAAAGTAACAACCATCCCATTAAAAAAATGGGCCAAAGACTTAAAGAGAGTATTCTCTGAAGAAGAAACAAAAATGGCCTATAGACACATGAAGAAATGCTCAACATCTCTGGTCATAAAAGAAATGCAAATCAAAACAACTCTAAGATTCCACCTCACTCCAGTTAGAATGGCCAGGATCAGGAAAACGAATGACAACAGATGCTGGAGGGGATGTGGCCAGGAGGGATCACTACTACACTGTTGGTGGGAGTGCAAACTCGTTCAACCACTATGGAAAGCAGTGTGGCAGTGCCTCAAAAGGCTAAACATAGAACTCCCCTATGACCCAGCAATTCCACTACTTGGCATTTACCCAACCATCCAGAAACAAGGACATACTAAACCCACTAGCACAACAATGTTATTGCAGCACTATTCACCATAGCAAAGATATGGAACCAACCTAGATGTCCCTCAGTTGATGAGTGGATCAACAAGTTGTGGTATTTGTACACAATGGAATTCTATGCTGCTGTCAGAAAGAATGACATCGCCCCATTTGTTAGGAAATGGAAAGACTTAGAAAAAATCCTATTAAGTGAAGTAAGCCAGACTCAAAGGAACTTAGGCTCAATGGTTTCCCTCATTCGTCATAATCAGTAGAAACCTTGGGCTCTACTAGCAGAGATTTGCAATAGAGCAAAATCTTGATACATAAGGCCATATAATGTGAAGCTAATTGAAAGGACCTCCAGGATATTGAAACAAAAGCCATATAATGAATGATTGTTGTCCTTAATGTAGTATGTTGTCTCTCATCTCCTTTGCTGTCCTTTGGTTATCTCATATTGGTATAGTATCTCACTTTGTTATCTGATATATTGAATTTACTTTTATTTGGATATTTGAAATTTGATAGGGAAGGGGGGAAAACCAAGACGGGTGAGGGGTGTGAGGGGGGGAGGGAAATGGGTACCAAGACATGTGAAAGGGTATCAATATATGTGAATTAATGCACCTTCTATCTGGCAAATATCATGTAACCCTTTTACTAATTACAATAAAAAAAGAATTTTTGTTCTTCAAGTGTAAGGACTTTATTGAAAATTGAGTCACAAGTCTATTATATAATTTCAATAGTTAGAAATTAAACAAAAATTACCCAGCCAACAATTCAGTGGAAGGCTTTCTACATAATTCTTAATTTCATATTCCTATTTGGTAGATAATAGAAGCACAAAACTCTGTCTCCTAGAAAGAGACTGAAATGAAATAGCTGTCCTTTTTTCTTTTTTTTTTTTGCCAGTTCTGGGCTTGAGCTCAGTCCTTGGACTTTCTCAAGGCTAGAGCTCTACCACTTGAGCCTCAGCACCACTTCTGGCTTTTTTTTCTCTGTATGTGGTACCAAGGAATTGAACCCGGGTCTTCGTGCATGCAAGGCAAGCACTCTACCACTAGGCCAAATCCCCGGCAGCTGTCCTTTTTTAAAAAAAGTTTATTGTGAAATTGGGTTGTACCATACCCAACAGGTATAATTGCATACATAAACACATACACTCAAAACCAAATTAGGACAAAAGATGTTAGAGTAACTGATCTGAAAGAATGTGAGGACCCTTAAAGATACCATGCCTTTCCATAATATTTTATTGATTTGAAAAATAAACACAGATAAACATAAAATGATCCTATTTAGATTATGAAGATAGATACAGTATACAAAAGAATGCATTAGGCACCGGGAGGTGGCCTACTGGTAGAGCTCTACCCTTGAAAAAGTCCAAGGATAGTACTCAGGCTCTGAACTCAAGCCCAGGACTGGAAAAAAGTACATTAAATTTTTAAACTATTTTCCAATTTGGAAATGTTTTAAAGAACTTATTTGGAACAAGTAAAAAATAGTTTTTGAAGGTTCCTCCTTCTATTTAAAAGAAATGCTACAGAGGAAGGAACACCCAAGAAAGGGGAATTATTTGAATGTGAAACCATTTTTAAATGAAAACCAAATTGTCTTCCCTTAAAACATTTCTTTTTTGTTTGGAAGTCTTCTATTTCTTTTTTTAATTGTTACTGTAAAGGTGATATACAGAAGGGTTACAGTTAAATAAGTCTAGTAATGAGTACATTTATTTGGCAGTGATGGGGCTTAAACTCTGAGCCTGGGCACTGTCCCTGAGCTCATTGATTGATTCTCAGCTCCATGCTTTTTCAAGTTCCTCATCCTTTTGACCCTTATTGAACATTTAGGTTATTTCCAATGTAAAGCTATTTTTTCCCAGTCCTGGGCTTTGAACTCAGGGCCTAAGCACTGTCCTTGGGTTATCTCATGGGTAGGGCTCTACCACTTCTGGCCCCTTTTTCTATTTTTCTATGTATGTGGTACTGAGGAACCAAACCCAGATCTTCACGCATGCTAGGCAAGCACTCTACCAGTAGGCCAAACTCCCAGCCCTGTAAAGCTATTTTAAATAGTGCTCAGAAGACCTATTGTGTGCTTTTAGTGTATTCTAGGAATAAACTTGGTAAATGACATAGCATAATAAGCAATTTTGATATGTTATAATTTTAATTAATAATCTGTTCCCTTAAAATTGGTAGATCACAGGGTTTACATGTGTTCAACTTTAAAGTTTACTACCAACAGTTTCCCAAACTTTACATTCCTATTGACAATATGCATCCCAGTTTTTCCACATCCTTTCCTTGAGTATTTTCAGCCTTCTGATTGTCTCCTTATTTTAACTATTGCAATGAATCTGGTGGCTTTCATTTGAATTTACCTTAGGCCTCATAAAGATAAGCATCTTTTCACTCTATAGATAGAGGATAGATTGAGACACCTACTATTACAGACTTTTTAGTGTTCTCCAAAGTAATCCACAGATTTAGTAGTTTTGTCACATTACTTTTAATTTATTCTTTGTAGAAACTGAAATACTTATTTAAAAATTCACATGAACAGATAAAGAGCCAAGAATAATCAAGTCTTGTTTTTCTTCTGCTCTGTTCTTTTTTTTTGCTAGTCCTGGGGGCCAAACTTGGGGCCTGAGCACTGTCCTTAGGCTTTCCTCAAGTCTAGTGTTCTACCACTTGAGCCACAGCACCAGTTCTGACTTTTTTATGTATGTGATACCGAGGCATCGAACCTGGGTCTCTGTGGATGGTAGGCAAGTACTCTACCACTAGGCCAAACTTCCGGCTCTTGCTTTGTTCTTAATATGAAACTATTACTTGTCATCTCTGCTCAGGGATCATGCTAATCAGTTTCAGTATATGTTTCTGGTAAAGCTTGAATTTTGCCACTAGCTGATGTCAATCTACAAGTCTCGTGATTAAATTAGTGTGGTATTGGTGCAAGGATAGATGGGCTGATGGTAGAACAGTGCAGAAGGAGATTCACTGATATGCAGTCCCATGATTAATGGAAGAACTACGTAACAAGGCAAGAGAAAGGCATGATCTCCTCAATGACTTGGATTCAGCCAATTCCTGTTTGGAGGAAAAGCTATCTTGACCCCTTCTTCATATCATACATAAAACAAATTGTAAATTTTAATAGGAAAGAGTAAGTTTTGGAGAACACAGAGCATCTTTGTTACTTTGGAGCAGGCAAGGGAAAACATGACTACTTTGGACCCTATTATTCTGATATTCTGATATTATTGGATGCAGAATGGAAAATCCATTTACAATATATAAAGAACTTTACAAATCAAGTCTTAAAAGACTACAAGGTAAATTTTAAAGATGATTAAAAGAATTGAACATTCAGTGTGCAATTATCCAGATGGCTAATTAACATAGGAAGATTACATCTTTTTTTCTTTCATATTCTCTTGTAAGAAGAGAATATATATGCAATTCAAATATTTTCATACAACTGATATTCCAAAGTGTGTTTATGAAGCATCAGAATTATGTATGATTCCATTAAAATATAACATACTTTAAATATTGCAGTTTAGGCTTATGATGTTTTGAAGACACAGTCATACAAACATGCAGAATCTAAAGTATGTGACAGCAGGACACAACAGATGGTTTCATACATACTTTAACCCTAAAAGGTTTTTAAGCTTTTCCATTGCCATGAAATGTGAGCAAACAGATCTCCCCTACCACCTGCAGTACCTCTTCCTTTTTTGTTCTCTTCCTCCTCCTTTTGTCCCTCCCTCCCTCCCCCTCAGCTGCCAGTCACACCTTCCTAGGGTTGAGGGGCACATTTAAGTGACATATCACATATGTGATAGTCGATATGCCTGGAAATTGTACAAAACTAAAAGATTTAGTGAATTGAGATTTCTTAGATAAATAAAATACATGTAAAATAGACTCAACGACTAGAATCAGCATTCTGTGGTTCTGCCTACTGACTAACTGGATCATGTAGATAGCTTTCAAAACTGCTGCATTGGAGGCCAGGCTAAGGTACAACCCGGGTCGGAACCAACTCCTTCCACCCTCAGAGCTTACATCTGAGGATGGCCCCCAAATGTCCCTGTTTAATTTGTAATTAGGTTTGGCTGAAAGGACTGAGGTCCTTATTCTTTACACAGTTACTGAGGAAGAGCAGACTCAAATTCTCCAACAAGAAATTTTACTTCCTTCCTAATATAACGCCATGATCACCTTTCTGAGGGGAAGGGGCACTCAGTGCTGTCTGCTGGGAGAGTTCTTCAGGCAAAAAGCGCATCTAGTGTCAGACTCAGCTGGCCTCCCCTGGCCTTACTTCTGCTCTCCCCTCCATTGAAGAAGAATTCACCTGGGCACTTCAAGTATATCAATACCATGAATGCACTGAGCTTCTGTATTTCCAGTAAGACACATGTTTATGGTATCTATCTTAACTTCTATTTATTAAAATATATTTGAATATGGATGTATTGTAATAAAAGGCTGTCAGTAGAAATTTACATGTTTTATATGTTCTCTTATAACAGCTTTTTTCCCTTTTTTATTGTGATTAATAGAAGGGTTATATTATATTCACCAGATAGAAGGTGCATAACTTCAGAAACATTGATACCCTTTCTTATGACATGGTCCCCATTCCCCCCCCCCGCTTATCTTGATTTCTCCATTCCCTATCCAATTTCAAATAACCAGTTAAGCACATATAAAATATATCATATTATAAGGTGAAATATTGTAACATTATGAGATAACCAAAGGGTGGCAAAGGCATACTAAATCCACTAGCGCAATCATGTTCATTGCAGCACTATTTACCATAGCAAAGATATGGAACCAACCCAGATGTCCCTCAGTTGCTGAGTGGATCAACAAGATGTGGTATTTATACACAATGGAATTCTATGCTGCTATCAGAATGAACATAGCCTCATTTGTAAGGAAATGGAAAGACCTAGAAAAAATCATATTAAATGAAGTAAGCCAGACTCAAAGGAACATAGGCCCAATAGTCTCCCTCATTTGTCATAATGAGTAGAAATCTTGGGCTCTCCTAGAAGAGATTTACAATAGAACAAAATCTAGAGACATTAGGCCAAATAGTATGACACTAAATATAAGGACCTCCAGGAGAAAGAAACAAAAGCCACATAGTGAGTGACTGTTGTCCTTAATGTACTATGTTATCTCTCATCTCTTTTGCCATCCCTTGGTTATAATAGCTTTTTTTCAGCGATTGAAATCTTATTTGTTTTCCCCTTCAGTAACAAACAATAAGTAATATAGTATGTTTTAATACTATCTTACTTCAGTAGATATCAAAGTTATTCTAAATGATAATCAGTAGATATATTTTATACTAAACTATTAATCTAGTTGAGGTTGAAGTAGGTGATGTAGGATTGTTCGAATACAGCCAACTTACTGGCAAGAGCTTTGGAAAAGAATATGTCTCTCACCCAGACAGTAGTGACTCCTGCCTATGATATTAGCTGCTCAGGAGGCTGAGGTGTGAGGATCATAGTTCAAAGCCAGCACATGCAGAGAAGTTTATGAAACTATCTCAAGTTAACCAGCAAAAATGCCCAACTAAAGTTGCAGCTCAAGTGGTGAAGTGCCAACAATAAATGAAAATGTCAATGGAGCAAGAGCACCAGGCCTTGAGTTAAAGCCCTGATATTGACCGTAAAAAAAGAGAGAGGGAGAGATGGGGGCTGGGGGGAGGGGAGAGGGAAAAGAGGAAGAAGAGGAAGGGAGTTCTATCTATCCATGTATGGCTGTCACAGCTGGTTTGTGACCTGACACTAATTTTCATACCTATAGTAGTTTTTGTTAAGATTTGCATAGTCTTGAAATACTTTTTAACTACTGGGTTGTTATTATATTTATAAATACATTAGAACTAATGAACACATGTATATATATATATATGTACATATATATACATAGGCATGTACATGCTTACAGAAATAACATATATAACATAGTGGGGGATAGGTACATTCTTAACTTTGTTTTTCTTTCCTTGTATGTAATGTCTTGCGAGCAAACAGAGGTACTTATGGTTGTATTATCTTCGTGTTCAGTGCTGCTCCTCTCTCTCTCAAAAGCTGTGTGACCATTAGACATGAATGGCATCAGGGCTGGCAATCAGCAGCACCCCTTGGTCTGAGTGGTGGCTGATAGCTGGCTAGCTGGAGTGTTCGCACTGCAGTCTTTGTCTTCAGACCTCTTTAAACCATCGTCATGTTATTCACTTTGGCTAAGGCACTGTTAAAATTGCAAGGTACATTCAATTTTAAGCAAAAACAAACAAAATTTATCTTCTACAGGAAAGTAGTAAGAAAGGCTCCTGTGGTATTTCTTTAAATGGACTAATATGTTGGTTGGGAAGAAATTGGAAGCCATCTTTCATGTTTTCATTATTAAGCCAGATGAAATGAAAACCAACTCTCACTTCTAAAGCCACCTCTGGGAATTTCACTGTTGTTTCTACTTTTAAAATGACCTACATGATTTCTTCTGTAGTTCAGGCATACTGGTAAAAATATAAACTTTTTGCAGGTATAGATGGAATCTAGAGATAGAACACCATAACCAGAATCTGTAGCCAACACCTACCTCCTTCTTTATTTAAATGCCTTTAAAGTGAAATTATCAGTAATAAAATAAAATGAAGGTAATAAGTGGTCATTTTGCTACATTAGTCTTTTTTTTATTATCTTTGTTGAAATGAGCAAAGGTCTCTCTGATTCTAAAAGAACAGATCGGTGCTTTTGTGAGGTCACAGTTTGGATGGCCTTGTCACTTAGTGTTGTTTATCTGAGGTTAACAGGAAAGGTCATGGGAGCTGCTTTAGCCTTGCTTTCCTGTTACGTAGGCCAGACATTTTCAGAAGGGGGGTGGCTACGGTTATTCTTCCTCCAAAAATATGAGTATGAGCTGAAGTGGGAGATTAGGAGGAGGTCTTGTGACATTCCCAAGATACAATTTGCAGCATAAAATCCCTGCAGATTTAGGGACAATTGCACACCTGCTCCTGAATAGACAGGAACCACCAACCCCTTCCCCATACACCCCCCCAGAAAGGGTGTGGGTTTCTCCTTCAGACAGATTATAGGAGGTTCAGTTTCCACTTACATGAAACATCTGAAATGGGGCTTCTATTGCTCTTGTTCTCAATTTGCTTGGCACATAATAAGTACATATTTTATGACATAGGACTCTATTCTGGAACCTTGAGATCCCTCATCAGACCAACCCACCCAGACTAGAAGTCCTTCAAGTTGGAGTGGAAGCTCCAACCATTCCAAACATATGCTATTGCCCAGCTTGCCTTCTGTTTCCTATTTATTCCTTCTGCTACCTCCATTTCAAAGCTCTACTTCAGTGTGTACTCAGGCATTCAGATTTCCCACTCCATATTGAGAATGCCTGCCCTTCCCCCTGCAATGAGATATGTGGACTATTAGCAGGACCTAGTGGGTAGGTGTTCTCCATCTGAAGCTTGAGCCTTGTGAAAAATGAACTGCCTTTTTGTCCATCCACAGGGAAGGTACTGAGAGTCGCACTGAGCTCTGAGATGGACTGTCTTACATCTTTAGAGTTAATATAGTTGTTCCATTGTCTTAGATACAGTAAGGAACAGTCATTCTTACATTTCTCTTCTGTTATGGCAAATATTGTAGAAGATATACAATACATTTGCATTGAGAAGTTGCTATTTTCCTGGCATAGTAATTACAGGTGCACACCTGTAGTCCTAGCACTCAGGAAGTAAACTTGAAGCCAGCTGGAGCTGTATAATGAAACCCTGTATTGAAAACAAAATTAAGAAAGGAAGAAGACAGAAAAGAGGAATTCAGTGAGGTCTAATCAAGACTATAAATCTTTCCTCCAAAGAACAGTATGTGAAGTTACAATGAGTTTGTCTGTCCAGCTTCCAAATACACCTCAAGGCTTTTCTCTCTGGCCCTTTTAGATAATAGAAATCAATTTATATGCTCACAGGGTTTCAATCGTGTATGAAGCTTCGGAAAACATGTAATTCTGAGAATTAAAAGATGCCAATTAATCACTTGCTTTATGTAATGCTTTAAACCTTTCAAGCACACTCTTATACATTGTCATTATAACCTTCACTGTAGCAGCTAGAGGTGGTCATTACCTTTTACTACAGAGAAGCGAAGTCAGCAGTATACAACAAGGTATGGAAGGGCCATTATTAGAGTCCCAATTTTCTGGTAGGGTCCCTAACCTCCTGATACAAAAATATGTGACCATTAAATGATGCCTAACATTTTGCATACATACTTGCCCCATATATAAAGAACTATTGAAACCAAGCTTTTGAAAAACAACAGAATTGCCAACATTAGCAATTTCCTTTCTGTTTTATAATCCTGGTAGCTGAGAAGTAGATTAGTGAAGATAGAATCTAAACACTGTCTTATGTTTCTGTTGCATTGTGTATTAACAATTTAACAATAGACAGTGTTGGAAATTGCATGCTTTTGAACAGAAATATTGAGGGTCAGGATTTTTTTTCACTATTCACCTTTCTTCTGTGTGATCAGAGTTCTTACATGCCACATATTCTCTATCTGGAATGTTATCTCCATAACATGTCTAGTGTGTTATCTCCCTTTTTGATGTCCTTTTCATGCATCCTGGGTCTAGGAAGCTAGAGAGAAGGTGTGAATAATATATTAAACATCAGCCTTACATAGACCTAATTTTCAGGCTTTATATGAAATTCTCTCTGCTGTTTAATTCTGTATCATTGTACTTTTATGCTAACTTAATAGGCTAATATTTTATGAACTTGTAAGATTGAATGTATAGAATGAAATCAATGTTTCTGATAATTTCTTTATGGGGGTGGGGGGATTTGATAGAAAGTAATTTAAAACTCCCAGATAGTATTGATTAAAATTAGTGGCTTGAAGATTTAGAATATCTCATTTACAAGGTTTTGCATTTTCTGTTTTTGCCTTTTTCTGTAGCTTCAGTAAAGATGTTGCCCCAGTACTTATGATAACAAATTCAGCAATTAATTTTATACCAGATTTAGAGAAGAGCTGGTAATTTTGAATCAAAATATTCTGTGTGTCTTTGCACAGGATGTTCGCAGGCTTTATTGCTGCAATTTAATATTTATGTCTGAGATGTTCTACTTCTAAGGAACAATCATTTGTTTCTCTTATGGAATTACTAGAATCTGCCTTCCTATATTTTCTGTAACTTCTATATTCTTTCTATATCTATTTATATTCACAGGGTATGAGTTAATTGTATTCAAGTGTTCACAGGTAGCTGTATAAATGTCAGTTCTATAATAGAATGGAATGCTGCATAGCATTTTTTATTTTAAGACCTGGCAGGTTATTTTTTTAATTTTTAAGATTTACAGAGATGATTTTGATAAGCCCTCTGTTGAAAATCCGAGGTTCCAGCCATAGTCAGGTTATCTGTCACAGTTTCACATCACTCATCATGAGGAACATACTACCTATTGTTGACGATCCCGTTTTACAATGAAAGCAAGTGAAGCTCTGAAAGGTTAGGTGAGTTGTTCAGGATCATACCTCATGGCAATACTCCTGCCATTTACAGATGCCTGCTTTCCAGGGTGGTCAGGCACAAAGTACACACTGTATTTTGACCAGTGCTCATAACCATGCTATCCGAACAAAGCTGAAGTCACTGTCTCTATCTAATCATTAGACTGCAGAGAAACAAAGTTGGGTTAATACTCCATTTAAGGAACATGGCAGCATGGAGGGATATAACCTTTCCTCATCACATATATGGTTGAGAGATAAATAAAATACTAAATACAATGAGTATGTTCTTAATACATGCCCCAAAGGTCAGTGGGGAGAGTTCTGGAGCTCTCACATGATTACATTTACCCTTCTAACCTGCCTGAAACACTACCTTGCTCTCTGCAGAGGATAACCTCCTCCAGAAGATCCACTCTTACCACCTGAGAACAGGTACCATTAGCATGTCTCCTAAGCTGGATAACATCATCAACTCAATCAGTGAGAAAATAAAGCTTTGTAATGGGACATTCAGAGGAAGTGGGACCTTGAGAGGAAGGGTATGGCAAGAGATGGACCACCACGGGTAGTGTGATGGTGCCAGTCAGAGGAAGGTAGATAAATGCTACCTCTATATCTGATTGACCTCTTCCAGCCACACCTTTCCAACTGTGTTTTTTCACTACGGAAGAAACAATGGGATATACTTTTGTTTTGATTTTAAAAACATAAGTTGTTAAAAGCAACAGCTCAATTCTTGTTTCATCTGGTATGTATATAGAGATACAGCACGTCTGTTGTCCAATTACATGTTGTTTATTGTCTGTGGATACCTTCCTGAATAGATTATATGAACAGTATCATTTTGCTAAGAAATGCTTTAGGCAGGACAGGTATCAGTAGCTCACATCTATAATCTTAGCAACTCAGCAGCCTGAGATCTGATGATCATGGTTCAAAGCCAGTCTGGGCAGAAGACTCTTACCTCCATTTAACCACCAGAAAACCGGAAGTGACACTGTCACTCAAGGTGGTAGACTTGAGCTGAAGAGCTCAAGGACAGTGCCCAGGCCCCGAGTACAAGTCCCATTACCAACCAAAAAAAAAAAAAGGGTGCATTGGGCATCATACATCTGCCAGGTACATCTTGTTGATAAGGAAAACAACATGGTGGTAGGCCAGAAGCATATAACTAAACATCTACTCCTTATTTGCATCCTAAACAAAAGCAAGCCCCCTAACTCCTGCTTTTCATTGCTTTAGTTGGAATCTGAAATGTCACACCTAAGGCTGTTATGTTAAAAGTTTAGTCGCCACCTCATGGTGCTTTGGGGAGATGATGGAACTTTTAGGAGGTACAGCCTTGTAGAAGAAGCTTAGGTCACTAGAGGAGTGACCTTGAAAGACTCAAGGACCACCCTGTCTCCCTCTTTGCCTCCTAGCTGTCTTGAGATGACCAGCATCCTCTAGCATACAGTCCCATCACCATGTACTATGCTACCTAAGGCTCAGGCATAAGGTCAACAGCATGGACTGTAATCTCAGAATCCTTGATAATACATTTTTCCTCCTCCATTTATTTTCTCACCTATGTTATCACAGTGACAGAAAGCTAACTAATACACTCATGTATAAAATGAAATTGGATTGATAATTTGTCTCTAAGGAACTTTCCAGTCTCAAATTTACTGGATGAAGGGGTTTACATTGCGAATAATGTGAAAGCTGTACTACCATGAATTCATTCATCAAATGTGTGTATATCACCTCCATGTCCAGGGAGCTGGGCTACTTGTAATAGGCAGTGCCTCATGGAACCCACTGAGATCATTTATCACAGTAATCCCTAAATCTGAGTAGTATTGTTCCATTTTATGAGTTAGGAATCAAGCAATCAGAAAATAAATTGCATGAAGCCATTCAGCTATTGAGCTGAAGGAGGATTTAGAAACAAGCCTTTCTGATTCCAAAGCTAGGTCATGGGACATCCTGGTAAAATGTTCGAAGAGTGATAACAGGAGATGATATAAAACATTTTTAGTGGAGATATCATTTGCTCAAGGATCTGAATTTGAGCATGTGTACTGGAGAGAACATTTCCAAGTAAGCAGTTGAAGGGAAAAGGAGGTAGAAACTCCTGTGTTCTTTGTCTTGTAAACGCCACTTGGGCATGAGTGGCGTACGCTAAGTGGAACATGATAGGCAACATGGAAGTTTCAGAAGATAAAAAAAGACATTGATTAGCCACTTAAGATTCAGAGTATATAGAGATCATATCTGGTTGAGCCATAATAGTACTAGTGTAAAAAGAGGTGAGCATAGTATTATGGGCTTGTGTTTAAGATGGATATTGAAGGAAGAGAGGAGAAGACAGAAGGAGAGAGCTGTATTATTCTCTAAAGGTAGTCACATCAGAAAAACCAAACCCAAGCACAGGAACAAAACTGAGGACACAATAAGGACTCCAATCCTAGTGAGTCTGAGATCCAGAGATTGCTTCAGATATAAAATTGTGGAACTCAAGCAAGTAGCTAAACTAACACCTAATCATGGCAGGGTCCTATGATTGTAGGAGATACTAGGAGAACTGACTTGAGCTGACTTTGTAAATGTCATCTCATCAGTGTTTCCAGTTGCCAGGCTCAGGTACATTTGATATAAGCTTTGTGAGATGCTAAAGGAGGAACCTAAAGAATAATTATGCTAATAGATAACAACTAATGCATGCCTATATGTGTCAGGTACTGTGCGCAAGTTTGACATGCCTCAACTCTCACATTCTTAGGGAATGAGGGTTATTACTACCTTCTTTGTACATAGAGGAGAGATCACCAGAAAGCAGCAACTCTGGAGTGTGAGCTAGCGGTAAAGTGCTTGCCTAGCACGCATGAAGCCCTGGGTTTGATTCCTCAGTACCACATACACCGAAAAAGTTGGAAGTGATGCTCAAGTGGTAGAGCACTAGCCCCAGGAATGACCCCCTCCCCCCAAAAAAGGAAGGTAGGAAAAAGGAAGGGAGGGAAAGACAGAGAGACAGAGACAACTCTGTGATTGGAATTTGGATGGAATGGCCTTCGGGTACTCAAGAAGTCTGAAACAAAGAAGGAACAATATGCTGTGTAGAAGAAAATAAGACTAGAACAGAAGAACGAACTGCAAAAAGGACAGAGTTGGTCTATGTGTATATTAAACTTTGAAAATAAAGAGGGAGAATGGAGTTCCTTGAAGTGATATGTGCCTAGTTCATTACCATTAATAATCATCTGCCCTCCACAAAGCTCACATATTGAGTTTTTATGAAACAGATGGATTGTGATACGTTGCAGCCTCTTTAAAACCCATATTCCTTTACCCTGTAACAAGGATGCCCATCTGAATGCCAGTGAGGACCAGGGGATGCCAGAGGCTCACAGCTACTCATCTGCCCCTGTGCACCAAAATAACCTTTGCCCTTCTTTACATTTATTTTAGAATTTCTGGACATTTTTTTTGAAGAGACAAATGCTTTCCTTCTAGAAAGTCATTTATAGTAGTGACAAACTTAGCTCCCTGATGTTCTAGTAAGATATTTTCTTGGACTGGCTCCCACCTGCCTATTCCTCTGTGTGTGTGTGTGTGTGTGTGTGTGTGTGTGTGTGTTTGAAGACATGTATGTTTCATTATGATTTTAAATGAGATTGTGTGCCTGAATTTTACATACATAATTTCTATGTACTATTTATTATAAGTTACTGTAAATTTGCTGCTGTCTCACAATTTATTCCAATTGTGACTCTGAAGAGGGTTTATTTGAAATTCTGGCCATTGACAACACATTGTTTTAAAATATAAGAAGCTCCAGTGATACTCCAATGAACATAGCACTTTTAGGAGCTTTTTTCCTGGAAAGATTTTAAGGTTTTCAGATTAATTTCCCACCAAACTGCCAAGTAATTACTGTACTCTCTGGAATAGCAATAAGGACCAGGGGTTTAAGCTAAAACTTTGAAAAAAGACGTCTAAAATGGTTTGAATCCTAGCTCTGTGACATGCCGCCCGATCTTAGGTAATCACTGAAAATCTCCTTCACCTTAGCTTCAGTGTCTAAGATAATGAGCCAGATGCCATCCCTGATACCATGTCCTCAGAACACACAGAGAATAATTAGCAGATGCCATACAACATTTGGAAAGTGTTGGATGGAAGGGTTGGTGTCTCATAGGAACCCTCCCTGTGGCCCAGCCTCTTTGATAGCATGCTCTTCCCACATAGCATAGTTTCTTGCAGGTACTCATTTGTGGTCAGCACCACATTAGTACCTATTCCACTTATATTTTTGAAAACCTGAAACTATCACAAGTATTAGTGGAAGTTTCTTAAATTATTTATGAGCATCAAAGACTGTACCTCCAACAGAAATTAAATTGACTAAATATTACCAATCCAATCATTTATTTGAAACGTGGTGGCATCCTACAACCCAAGAAATGCAGCAATTAACAAGAACATTCAGGCTTAAAGTCGTTTGAAATATCAAACAAGCATCATGTCAAAAATCTTGTTAAAGGAGCTATTCTAGATAGTCAATAAATGAAAACTTGAGTTCTGAAAAAAAAATCCCAAACCCCTATTTAATTTCATGCTTGAAAGTCTATTATAAATGACATGGCATTTTATATGAATATTTATCTATTTAATTAGAAGTTATTTCAATATATTTCATATACATATAAATTGAAAATTATTTCAAGAATTATTGTTGATATAGTTTGGGAGACATTGATTTCTTAGTTACTATAGTGTGTGTGTGTGTGTGTGTGTGTGTGTGTGTGTGTGTGTGTGTATTTGCTACATATTTCTATCTGTCACCTAATCAGAAAATGTTTTTCCTTAAAAAGTCTTGTTTATAACTTTTTATCCACACCTTGCTCTTAAGAACATTTAGAAGACACAGCCATTGTTCAGGCCTTAGTTGAAAGGTTGACCTAAGTTAACACATTAAGTTGAGAGTTCCCCTTCTTCTCCATAATACCCCAGGCATCTATAGGGTGACAGTCTCTGCTTCTTCTTTGTTTTCATGGTTTCAATCAATGTTGGGAACCAAATAGACATTAAACAAGACATTAAGCTATCTAGTATGCTGGCAGATGTATGACAGGCAGCCGATACAATAAGAGCTGTTAAGGAGTGCTTTTTGAGAATGGCCAAGACACCAGTCAAGAGGGTCTTCTGACCTAGTGATAGGTAGTCCAGGGATGTTGATGACTGGATGTGAGTAAAGGGGAGCAGGAAGGGTATCGTAGGAGAGACAGACTAGGGATAGTGGGACCCTGAGTGCTGAATAGTTTGTTCTGTTCCAGAAACTGAAAGAAAACTGGAATTGTTTGCCAGCTCCATACGGAAGGGAGGTCTCTCTCAACAACCTCTGCTGCCAACCAATTTACAAAAGAAAGGTTGAACAATAATCTCTCATCAGTGCAGCTCTTAATGACACCCAGCACTTCCAGGAAAATTATATTTAACAAAGTGCCACACTGTTACTTCCCTGGGAAAATGAAAAGGAGAGGTGAGACAGAAGGGCTTAACTTAGTCTGCAGCTAACTGTGCCTGTCTTGGCTTCCTAGTCTGGGAAGATAAGCTTGAGGAGAAGAACAGACTACCCAATGTTAAAATATTTTTTCTTTTTTATGTATTTTTATTGTAATTAATAGAAGGGTTGTATTATATTCACCAGATATAAGGTGCATTACTTCACAAACATTAATACCCTTTCTCATGTCTTGGTCCCCATTTCTTACCAACAATTTTTTATGTATGTTTTCTGTCTTTCTTCAGAGATTTAAAGGAATACTGAAATCCTAAAACAGTCCTCTAAACACATCTAAACTTAGGGTATGCAAATCCAAGGATTATTTTTTTTGCTTAACATGGTATGGTATATTTTGTGGACACTCCTAACCCAGCCCCATAATGTCCACAATAACCTCACTGAGTCTCAGGGAAAGGAGACTTACCTGCTTCTCATCATGACATTTGAAGTCTTGCCTGAAATGATTGTTTCTTGGTAATCTAATTCAGCATTTTAATCATCTGTCCTGAAGTCCAGGTCAAAATGTTATGGTAACGTCAACTAGAATACTACTACATATTTGTTCGCTGGATTTTTACCACAGACCTACATAACAAAGTGTACCTTTTTTCCAATTAAGAGCATCGTAAAATGTCAAAGCTACTCAAGTGATACCAGTGGCCATGGCTTCTTGCCAATCTTTGGGGTTTGTGTCCTGACTAGAAAAAGCCCCTGCTCCTGAGAAGACAAATAAGAGAAAAAGCATCCATCCCTTTGTGTCCAGTGATGTGTTCTTATATGCTCTTCTGCTTTTCTATAAATCGGTTGAAAATGACCATCTTTAGTGTCCCCTATCCCTCTTTCCTCCCTTCTCCACAAATGCTTGATGTAAAGACATTATAATAAATCCTAGTATGGCTGCTTAATTCAGTGGCACAGAGATCTTTGACTTCTCTCTTCCTTTCTGAAATTTGTTATTGTTCTTATGTTTGGGCTCAAGTGTGATACTTCACTACATGTATAGTGTGTGTAATGGTCATATCAGAGTTGTGTCTTTTAAGAGTAAAGAAACTGGGCTGGGAGTTTGGCCTACTGGTAAAGGGCTTGCCTAGCATGCACAAAGACCTGGGTTCGATTCCTCAGTACCACCTACATAGAAAAAGCAGGAAATGTGTGTGTCATGTGTCATGTGTGTGTGTCATGTGTGTCATGTGTCGTGTGTGTGTCGTGTGTGTTGTGTGTCGTGTGTGTCGTGTGTGTCATGTGTGTCATGTGTGTCGTGTGTGTCGTGTGTGTCGCGTGTGTCATGTGTCATTTGTGTCATGTGTGTGTGTCGTGTGTCGTGTGTGTCGTGTGTCGTGTGTGTCATGTGTGTCATGTGTGTCATGTGTCATTTGTGCCATGTGTCATGTGTGTGTCATGTGTGTGTCACGTGTGTGTCGCGTGTGTCGCGTGTGTCGCGTGTGTCATTTGTGTCATGTGTGTCATGTGTGTCATGTTTGTCATGTGTGATTTGTGTCATGTGTGTGTCGTGTGTCGTGTGTGTCATGTGTGTGTTGTGTGTCATGTGTGTGTCGTGTCTGTGTCATGTGATGTAACCGCTCAAGCACCTAGCAGGCTTAGATGCTCACTCAGGCAGCTGAGGCAGCTGCTCATGCAGCTGAGGGATCCAGGCTGGTGCAGTCGGCACCGCGGCCGGGGTCGTGGGGGACGTCGGTTGCGCTGGAGCCGCGCGCACCACCGGGACACGCGGGACGAGGCGCCGAGGGCACGGAGAAGCGCGCAGCGCAGCGCCCAGGTCGGCCTGGCCGGGGCAGAAGCTGAGGAAGGGCCGGGCGAGCGCAGCCCCGGGGCGCTCGGGGCATGCAGGCCTGGCGGACGAGGGAGCCTCGGGTGGGGCCCGCGGGAGCCACGTGGCGGGCCGGGCGGTGGGCGGCGAGGCCGGGGCGGGCTGGACGGCAGCAGTGCTGACACACACGACACACACGACACACACACGACACACACACGACACACACATGACACAGGACACACACGACACACACGACACATGACACACAACACACACGACACACACATGACACACACACATGACACACATGACACACACGCGACACACACATGACACACAACACACACACGACACACATGACACAAATGACACACACACGACACACATGACACACACACGACACAACACACATGACACACAAATGACACATGACACACGACACACACGACACACACGACACACACATGACACACGACACACACGACACATGACACACAAGACACACGACACACACATGACACACAACACACACGACACACACATGACACACATGACACACACGCGACACACACATGACACACAACACACACGACACACACACGACACACACATGACACAACACAACGTGGGTGTCATGTGTCATGTGTGTGTGTCATGTGTTTCGCGTGTGTCGTGTGTGTCATGTGTGTCATGTGTGTCGTGTGTGTCGTGTCATGTGTCATTTGTGTCATGTGTGTGTGTCGTGTGTCGTGTGTGTCGTGTGTCGTGTGTGTCATGTGTGTCGTGTGTGTCATGTGTCATTTGTGCCATGTGTCATGTGTGTGTCATGTGTGTGTCATGTGTGTGTCGCGTGTGTCGCGTGTGTCATTTGTGTCATGTGTGTCATGTGTGTCATGTTTGTCATGTGTGATTTGTGTCATGTGTGTGTCGTGTGTCGTGTGTGTCACGTGTGTCTTGTGTGTCGTGTGTGTCGTGTGTGTCGTGTGTGTCATGTGTCATTTGTGTCATGTGTGTGTGTCGTGTGTCGTGTGTGTCATGTGTGTCGTGTGTGTCATGTGTCATTTGTGCCATGTGTCATGTGTGTGTCATGTGTGTGTCATGTGTCATGTGTGTGTCATGTGTGTGTCATGTGTGTGTCGCGTGTGTCGCGTGTGTCATTTGTGTCATGTGTGTCATGTGTGTCATGTGTGTCATGTGTGTCATGTGTGATTTGTGTCATGTGTGTGTCGTGTGTCGTGTGTGTCATGTGTGTGTTGTGTGTCATGTGTGTGTCGTGTCTGTGTCATGTGATGTAACCGCTCAAGCACCTAGCAGGCTTAGATGCTCACTCAGGCAGCTGAGGCAGCTGCTCATGCAGCTGAGGGATCCAGGCAGGCGCAGGCGGCACCGCGGCCGGGGTCGTGGGGGACGTCGGTTGCGCTGGGGCCGCGCGCACCACCGGGACACGCGGGACGAGGCGCCGAGGGCACGGAGGATGCGCGCAGCACAGCGCCCAGGTCGGCCTGGTCGGGGCAGAAGCTGAGGAAGGGCCGGGCGAGCGCAGCCCCGGGGCGCTCGGGGCATGCAGGCCTGGCGGACGAGGGAGCCTCGGGTGGGGCCCGCGGGAGCCACGTGTTGGGCCGGCGGTGGGCGGCGAGGCCGGGGCCGCCTGGACGGCAGCAGTGCCGACACACACGACACACACGACACACACACGACACACAACACCCATGACACACGACACTCATGACACACGACACACACACGACATACACACGACACACACATGACACACGACACACACGACACACACATGACACACATGACACACGACACACACGACACATGACACACAACACACACGACACACACACACATGACACACAACACACACGACACACATGACACACACACGACACACACACGACACACACGACACACACATGACACACATGACACATGACACACAACACACACACGACACATACATGGCACAAGACACTCATGACACACGACACACACGACACACACAACACACACGACACACAACACACACGACACACAACACACACGACACACACACGACACACACATGACACACATGACACACAACACACACACGACACACATGACACAAATGACACACACACGACACACATGACACACACACGACACACAACACACACATGACACACGACACTCATGACACACGACACACACACGACACACACATGACACACGACACACACGACACACACATGACACACGACACACACGACACACACACACGACACACACGACACACAACACACACATGACACACGACACTCATGACACACGACACACACACGACACACACACGACACACACATGACACACATGACACACGACACACACATGACACACAACACACACGACACTCATGACACACGACACACACACGACACACACGACACACAACACACACGACACACACACGGCACATGACACACATGACACACACACGACACACGCGAAACACATGACACACACACATGACACATGACACACACGCGACACACACGACACACAACACACACATTACACACATGACACACGACACACATGACACACATGACACACACATGACACAAATGACACACACATGACGCAAATGACATATGACAGAACACACACAACAAACCCGTGGGCGTCGTGTGTGTCGTGTGTGTCGAGTGTGTGTCATGTGTGTCATGTGTGTGTCATAAGTGTCGTGTGTCATGTGTGTGTTGTGTGTCGTGTGTGTGTCGTGTGTGTTGTGTGTCATGTGTGTCGTGTGTGTCGTGTGTGTCGTGTGTCATGAGTGTCGTGTGCCATGTGTGTGTCGTGTGTGTGTCGTGTGTCATGAGTGTCGTGTGTGTTGTGTGTCATGTGTGTGTCATGTGTCATGTGTGTCATGTGTGTGTCGTGTGTGTGTCGTGTGTGTGTCGTGTGTCATGAGTGTCGTGTGTCATGTGTCTGTTGTGTGTCGTGTGTGTCGTGTGTGTGTGTCGTGTGTGTCGTGTGTCGTGTGTGTCGTGTGTGTGTGTCGTGTGTGTCGTGTGTCGTGTATGTCATGTGTGTCGTGTGTGTCGTGTGTGTATGTCATGTGTGTCGTGTGTGTCGTGTGTGTGTCATGTGTGTCATGTGTGTCATGTGTGTGCCGTGTGTGTCATGTGTGTGTCGTGTGTGTGTCATGAGTGTCATGTGTCGTGTGTGTGTCGTGTGTGTTGTGTGACACGACACTCGACACACACATGACACAAATGACCCACGACACACACGACACACACGACACACAAATGACACACACACGACACACACATGACACACACGGCACACACATGACACACATGACACACACACGACACACACGACACACATGACATACACGACACACGACACACACATGACACAGATGACACACACGACACACATGACACCCGCGACACACATGACACACATGACGCACACGAAACACACGACACACATGACACACATGACACACGACACACACACGACACACATGACACAGGACACACACACGACACACACATGACACACATGAAACCCAACACACACGACACACACAGGACACACACACATGACACATGACACACACGCGACACACACATGACACACAACACACATGACACACGTGACACAAATGACACATGACACACATGACACACACGACACACATGACACACATGACACACACGACACATGTGTGTCGTGTGTCATGAGTGTCGTGTGTGTCATTTGTGACACGTGTGTGTCGTGTGTCATTGTGTCATGTGTGTGTCGTGTGTGTCGAGTGTCGTGTGTGTCATGTGTGTCGCATTTGTCATGTGTGCCGTGTGTGTCATTTGTGTCATGTGTGTCGTGTGTCATGTGTGTGTCATGTGTGTGTCATGTGTGTCACGTGTCGTGTGTATGTCATTTGTGTCATGTGTGTCGTGTGTGTGTCATGTGTGTCATGTTTGTGTGTCGTGTGGGTGTCATGTGTGTCATGTGTGTAGTGTGTGTGTCATGTGTGTCATGTGTGTGTCGTGTGTGTGTCCTGTGTGTCATGTGTGTGTCGTGTGTGTTGTGTGTCATGTGTGTGTCGTGTCTGTGTCATGTGTGTCATGTGTGTGTCGTGTGTGCTGTGTGTCGTGTGTTTGTCGTGTGTGTTGTGTGTCGTGTGTCGTGTGTATGTCGTGTGTCTTGTGTGTCACGTGTGTCGTGTGTGTCGTGAGTGTGTCGTGTGTCATGTGTGTCATGTGTGTCATGTGTGTGCTGTGTGTGTCGTGTGTGTCGTGTGTGTGTTGTGTGTCATGTGTCGTGTGTCGTGTGTCATGTGTGTCATGTGTCATGTGTGTGCAGTGTGTGTCATGTGTGTGTCGTGTGTGTGTCATTTGTGTGTCGTGTGTGTCGTGTGTGTCATGGATCATATGTGTCATGTGTGTGTCAAGTGTCGTGTGTGTCGTGTGTGTATCACATGTGTGTATCACATGTGTGTCTCACACACGACACACACGACACACACGACACACATGACATACACGACACACGACACACACATGACAAACACATGACACACTCATGACACACGACACACACATGACACACATGACACACACACGACACACACATTACACAAATGTCACACACGACACGTGACACACGCGACACACGACACTCACGACACACACATGACACCCAACACACACGACACACACACGACACACACGACACACACGACACACATGACACACGACACACACAACAAACACGTGTGCGTCGCACACAACACACACGACACACACACATGACACACAACACACCCGACACACACATGACACACGACACACACGACACACACATGACACACACTTGACACACGACACACATGACACACACGACACACACACATGACACACAACACACACGACACACACATGACACACATGACACATGACACTCATGACACACGACACACACAGGACACAAATGACACACACACGACACACATGACACACGTGACACCCATGACACACACGACACGCACACGACACACACACGACACACGCGACACACGACACACACACATGACACACACACATGACACATGACACACAACACACACAACAAACACGTGTGTGTCGTGTGTGTCATGTGTGTCGTGTGTGTGTCATTTGTGTCATGTGTGTGTGTCGTGTGTGTTGTGTGTCATGTGTGTCGTGTGTGTTGTGTGTCATGTGTGTCGTGTGTGTCGTGTGTCGTGTGTGTCATGTGTGTGTCATGCGTGTCGTGTGTCATGAGTGTCATGTGTGTGTTGTGTGTCATGTGTGTTTCGTGTGTGTGTCATGTGTGTGTCGTGTGTGTCATGTGTGTCGTGTGTCATGTGTGTTGTGCCATTTCTATTTCAGAGCTTGAAATAGGCCTGTTGAGTTGGTTTAGCTCTTCTTGGTTCAATGTCGGTATGTTAATATTGGCTAGGAGTTCATCCATTTCTTCTAGGTTCTCAAATTTGTTGGCATAAAGGTTTGAGAAGTATTCCCTCATGATATTCTGCATATTGGTAATTCCTGTCATGATATTACCATTTTCATCTGCGATTTTGTTTATTTCGATATGCTCTCTTCTTTTTTTGGTAAGACTTGCTCAGGGTTTGTGAATTTTGTTAATTCTTTCAAAGAACCAACTCCTTGTTTTGTTGATTCTTTCTATAGTTTTTTTGGATTCCAAATCATTTAATTCTGCTTTGATTTTAATAATTTGCTTTCTTCTACTGGGATTAGGGTTGGTTTGTTGCTCTTTTTCCAGGAGCTTGAGGTGAGACATTATGTTGTTGGTTTGCAATTTTTCCAACTTGTTGTTGTAGGCACTCAGCACTATAAATTTTCCTCTGAGTACTGCCTTTGCTGTGTCCCAAAGGAGTTGGTATTTTGTGTGCTCCTTACTGTTAAATTTCATAAACTGTTGGATTTCTGTTCTGATCTCTTCGATGACCCATTGGTGACTCAACAATGTGTTGTTCAATCTCTATGAGTTACAGGGTTTTCGTTGGTGGAGATGTGTTATTCAGTTCCAATTTGATGCCTTTGTGGTCTAAGAGTGTGCATGGAATAATTTCAGACTTTCTGAATCTGACCAGGTTTGTTTTATGGCCTAAGATCTGATCTATTTTGGAAAATGTTCCTTGTGCCGCTGAGAAAAACGTGTATTGTGTTGTTGCTGGGTTGAATATTCAGCAGATGTCTGTTAGATCTATCTGGTCTATGTAGTTGTTCAATTCTAAGGTTTCTCTGTTGAGTTTTTGTCTTGTTGATCTGTCCATAGGTGAGAGTGGTGTGTTAAAGTCACCGACAATCACTGTATTTCGATCTATGTATGGTTTCAGTGTAAGTAAAGTTTGCTTGATGAAGTTTGGAGCTCCGGGATTGGGTGTGTAAATATTTAGGATCGTTATGTCTTCCTGGAGGAAAGATCCCTTTAGTAGTATGTAGTAACTTTCTTTGTCTTTTCTTACTAATTTTAGTTTGAAGTCTATTTTATCTGATATGAGGATGGCAACTCCAGCCTGTTTATGGGGGCAGTTAGCTTGATAGAGTTTATTCCAACCTCTCACTTTCAAAAGCTGATTGTTTTTTTTGGGTAAGATGTGTCTCTTGAAGACAGCAGAACGATGGCTCTTGCTTTTTGATCCAACTAGACAGCCTATGCCATTTAATTGGAGAGTTAAGTCCATTGATATTGAGAGTTAGGATTGAGAGATATTTATTAGTTCCTACCATTTTTAAAAGCTTTTATTCGGGCCTGTGTCTTGAGAGTTCTTGTGGTCTTTGTCGGGCGGGGTGGAGGGATCTGAGTTACGTTTTAATGCTTGGCACCGGGCTGCTTTCCCATTGTGCTTGGGGGCATGCTGTATTACTCATGCCTCTGCATTGGTCTGTGGGTGCTCCAAGGTGGTGGGGAGTCTTTCACTCCCCTGGGGTCTCCGCAGCCGCCTGTGTTCCCAGTCTGGGTTCTGCTGCTTGTTGTTCTGGTTCCGCATCTGGGTTCTGCTGCTTCCGCCGTTCGCTGGCCTGGTTGTATGTTGGTTTCTGCAGCAATCGGGCTCCCGGCGGGCTGGCCCCCTCTGCCCGCAGCCGTTTTCCACAGCTGCTGCTGCTTTCTGCAGCATGGAACTGGAGGAGGAGGTGGGGGAGGGTCCTCGCATTCCGAATTCTTTCAGAAAGTTGGATGTGAGCTTTATCTGGATTTCTTTTCCGGTTTGAGTCCTTCTCCGTTGCTTTTTGAGTTTGTTGTTGTGGATTTCTTAAGATAATTGGCTCGTGGGATTCCCTGGTTCTCTCTTTTTGTGAGAGAGAGCTAAGCAGCGTCCCTATTGTCTAAGTGCCATCTTCCTTCCACCCCAAACATCTCTTTTTAACTTGAGCAAAACCAGTGTAAAGCCTGTGATCACCAACACAGGTAATTTACACAGTTTTGGAACTTCAGTCAATATGTCCTTGTTGTGACCTCATAATTCACAAGTTAATATTAAACTCTGTCTCACAGTTGAAGGGTTTCTAAATATAACATTCATTAATACCAACAATCCTTTGCACATTGGAATGACAGTCTAGCCTTGAAATTGTACGTTTGAGTGAGAATAACACATGAAAGACAGATCAGAATCAGGCAGCAGCTTCTCCTGGGAGGACAGGAACTAATTTGAGCTTTGAATTTATCCTTTTGATGTTCTATTATTCCCAACAATAGTAAGTAATTTTAAGATGGAGAATTGAAGCTGCCTGGGCCTGTTCTATTCTCTCAAGTCTAGTCCACTCTTGTTATTCAAATATGACTCTCATTCATACTGTTATTTCTTGACAAATAGGCATAAACATTGCCTTTCTCCTGAATGTTAAACAGGAAAAAAGTTTCTGAGGCCAACAGATTTATGTACAGTGTAAAATGTTTGAGCGTCTCAAAAGCCAAGAGGATGTTTTAAATTCCTATTTTACTTCATCTTGCTTGGGATAAGGATTTATTCTATTTTGTAATTTTAATACATTACAATTTTTTTGTACATGTGTGTGTAATGAATTCTTGAAAGAAAAATACAGATGCATTCTTCATTTGTCAGGTTCAGAGGCTACAGGAGTTTTAGCCTCCAGGCCCAAACACCTGGGTTCCATACATCAGGTCCAGCCACCTTCCCCAATAAACCAGATAAAGAGTTGAATGATGGTGATGCTGAGAGACAGGAGATTTAAATAATATGGCATGAGGCACACTGTATATAAAGTATGTTTTTCAACTTGTTTTTTTTATAGATGTTTGCTTTACATTTAAATAGAAGAAATTGGGGCAGGGAGAGAAGAAGTATGCATTATTAAACCAGTCATAGGTGTATTGAGGTGGTGGTCACAGATGATACAGTTGGTCTCTGTCTCAGGATTGCTCCAGGGGCCTCGTGACAATGAGTTATTTCTGCCTGACAGGGGGTATATGTGTCTGCTACCACAGACACTTGGCTACAACCACGTCCTATGGTTCCTAGACTTTTGAGGTGGCTGAAAAGTGGTCTCTGGGGAGAATATCTCAGAGCAAGAACACAAGATTCATAATGAACCAGAGAAAAGATAATACCAGAGTATCAGAACCAGTCCTTGGCTTCTTGAGGTGTTGATTGGGATTCAGATATGCTGAATAAGGATACTGAATGGGCCAAAACGAAATGCTGAGTCATGAGATGGGGAAAGTTGAGTCAAAATACCCGAGAAACTTGATAACTGTACATTTTGTAGAAGTAGCTTATTCCAGCCTATGGAAAGATTATGTAACACTTATAAAGATATCATGATTAATACACCTAATGCAGCTTTCTATTTAATTCATTAATTTTATTGGCATTGGGTTTGAACTCATGTCTCACATTTGCTAGGTGAGTGTTCTGTTACTTGAGCCATATACCAGCTCTTTTTGCTTGAGTTTTCTGGGCTGTTATGGAAACAGTTATGTATACTTTTCCAATTGGATTTGAGCTTGGAAGCTTGTGCCTATAACGAACTTTCTCTCAACAATGAAGTTGGCATCAAGGCAAGTATAGCTAAAATTAGGGGAGGGCCTACGTCCTTATGCTATTGTTTAAGTTCTTGGATCAAGAACTTAATCGGTGCTAATGGGTTTTTTGGAATTTAAATGATGCTTTCAATAACTCTCTTTAAAAGAATTTGTAAGCCATTTTGCCTTGTACTTCTTGAAAGTCTCATGGTTAAACAAAACTGTGGTAATGAGAAACTGAGTGGCTGGAAGTATATTGAGTATAGGGAAGAACTACATGAAGGCAACTCAGATGTGAAAAGTGGAAGGTGCTGTAAGGAGCACTCATGAAAGTTCTAGGAGAAGTTTAGGTTGATGAAATCTCCTGTACTTGCAGCGTGCTTTATTCTTGTTAGTATGGTAATTACTGTAATCATATCAGCATGGTAGGAAAAGGTCCTGCTGTTAATTATGGAGAAAGCAGGAACACTTTGTTTTACTTTCTGTAATTATTGAATATGGTATTTGCAAATCTAGAATCTTCTTTAAAAGCCTATTTTAATCTCTGAACTTTTGTTTCTTAACCTGTACAATGAGAACAATCCTATTTAACACAGTTTTGTAAAAATGAAAGTATATGTATATATTTATATACAACTGGAGTGCTTACTATAAGTGTCTGAATATTGTCTGTAGTTATTATTGGTGGGAGGTTAAGACCAAATGAATCATGCATTCCCAAATTTTAAAATTTGTTCTTAGTAAGCAAAAATGCAACATGGGTTTGGCATACATGCTAACCTTTTCACTACTTAGGTAAAATATATTACACAATGATAAACATATCCAGGCTACAGAGGTTAAAAAAATAAGTAACATATGGATGTTTCAGTGTCCCAACTCACCAGATGATTTTTGAGGAAAGATTGTGCAGTTTTTGTAAATGAGTGGAAATACTTCAACATATTCCATGTAACAATATAATTAAGGTTTCAAAGTTTACACTAAGTCTTTTTTGAAATATCTTAAAGAATATGTGGTCATTTGTTCATTTGCTGTGATGGTATATTTTGTTAATACACTATATATACACACATGTATATATACATACATATATAGTATATGATTATATATAATTGTGATGGTGTATTTTTTGATGTTTTCCAAGTCTCTTCTTTTGGGTTGAGATTTAGAATTCATCTTGATTCCTTTGTTTAATCCAAGTAATAATTATCAATGATTGCCCATCCACTTTGTGTCAGGCCCTATACTCAGTGCCTTACAAAGAGGATTTTGAATTCTTGAACTAAGTCTGCAAGCTATGAGTCATAGATGGTAGAACAAGCCCTAAACTTGACCTTAGAGCTTGCAGATGGCAGAACATTTTCAGGCAGAACATTTTTTTTGACAGTGGTGGGCTTGAACTCAGGACCTGTGTGCTGTCCCTGAGCTCTTCAGCTCAAGGCTATCGATTTCCTCCTTGAGCCACTCTGCCACTTCCAGTTTTCTCATGGTTAATTGGAGATAAGTGTCTCATGGGATTTGCATGCCTGGACTGAGTGTGCAGAGCTCCTCAGCCTCCTGAGTAGCTAGGATTACAGATGTGAGTCACTGGTACCCTCCATTCTTTTCTCTTAAACATACATCTTCCACCCCCATTGGTTTCTGAAAGGAATACTGGTAGATGTTCATACTCTGAAATGCTGAGAAGGTCTTTCATTATGTGTCCTGGAGTTCTTTACCAGGAGCATAAGCATGGGACTGAAACAGGATAGGGCAGTCAAGGTGACTGCCATGAGCATGCTAGGGATGCCCTTTTGACTGGATCTATAGGCGCTGGGGACCACACACTAGGCCTCTAACTTTATACAGTGGTTGTTACTCAGGAAAACAGAGAATTAGGGGAGAGCAAGAAACATGCTGCCGCCGCTGCTGCTGCTTCTGCTTCTGCTTGAAATCTTGAACCACTGTTGCTGAGTCCACACCTCTCACTTCACCACTGCCAGACGAAGTAAGACAGTATATTTCTGCTGTCACTTGTGCTAGCTTCAGTTGGACTGACAATACCACCAAGCAATTCCAATTAATTGTTTAGAACACATTTTTCTAGAACTTGAATTGAACATTAGGGTTGTCCCTGATTACCTTTGAAATGAGTGGTTTCATGGCTTTTACAAGTGCCTGGCCCAGGCTGCTCACCATGGAGTCTCAGCAAAGGGAACCCTTGGTTTGCACACTCAGGTATACAGAGCTTGTGTTAACTAGGTAGAAGTGCATTGGGTGGGGATGTAGAGTCATTTTACACAGCAATGAAGAGAAGTTTGGGGATGCTACAAGTAAGTTAAAATGATAAGCCCTTCTTTAGGTTGGATTTTATTTGATATGCTGAAGGTTCATGTTTGTGAGGAGTCCCAGAGGCCTCACAGTGTATCATTTCCCCGTTTCAGAGTGCAGGAAGTGTGCTTTATGTCTACAGTGTACCTGGAGGTGATGAGGTGAGCTAGTGTATACTTTTTACTTAACCATTTAAGTTCTTATTTAAACCACTTGTTTTAGAAAAGCTCCCAATTTAGAGAATATGTAAGAGCACCAAACAGCTGTTATTTGATTTCTGATAACTTGTTTTTAAATGAGGGTATATGAAGCGCAAGAAGGCATAAGAAATACATCTTTTAATAAACACCGATTAAACTCAGTATGAGGTGCATGCATTACTTCAATGTTATTAACTTCTTGACTCAGTTTAAATTGCCATAAATTATATCTGCATGAACTATGTAGTGAGTAACTTCCTCCCCAAGTGGTGCCAATGTCAGGGGATGATAACAGGGTTAAAAGGAAATTAAACTCAAATGAAATTGTATTCCATGAAGGTTGATAGCCTTGTTACTTTTGTACTTGAAGCATTGTGGTCATGGTCTGGGGAAATTTCCTATTAAACATTATTCTTAGGGGTTTTCCCTTTGAGAAGTAGTGTAGCAGGAGAAAGTGAAGTTTGGTTAGGTTTAGAAAACTGTGCAAGTCATCTTTGCCCAGTATGATTAGAAACCATGAACAGTGGATTAACTTGAAAAGCCAGTGAGAGTGACTTACAAAAATGAAAACATGCCTAACAACATTAAATGTATATTTGTTTGTTGATCTGAGGCCTTTCTGTAAAGGGAATTCCATTTACTGGAGTTTTATATCATTTTTGTGATCAAACAATACCTGTATTTCTTGTGTTCCAGAAGAATTCCTTATTCTGTTTCTACAGTCTTGATCTGGAAAGGAAGAATTGTAAAATAATTGTGAAAAGCCCGATTCCTCATTCCATATAAAATTTTTGTGATTCCATTTGCCTTCAGTCATACCTCACATAGGAGTAATATTTGATACTGATCATGTTGAGAGCATCTTTTCAAAATATCCAACTAGATGGTCATAGAAAAATACTTTCATTTAACTTATATTTCAGTAGCTTATATGATAGTTGAACGCTTTGGTGTCTTTATCAAGTTCTACAGGTAGAAACAGTAGGAATAAACGAACACACACATCCAACTCTTGGTAAACATACGAAGAGATGGATCAGCTCATAATTGACAAGAGTGCTGGAAGCATATTGTGATCCTGTTATATAATGAAATATGTTTGGTTTCTATTCCTGTTAGACTGCTTCTACAGCCCCTGGACATTAACATTAAGGCCTGTGAACTATTAAGGGTGCAGAATTGCATGATAATGATCTGTGAAATAATTTGTGTCTGAGTCCCTGGCAAGAATCAGAATAGGGGCTAGACACCAAGAAGTGGAAGGCATGATTATAGGCTTAGGATATTCGCCCATTTTCCTCAGCCTTTGGGATGCTGGAAGGAATGAAAAGTGGGGTGAACACTGGTGGCCAATGATTTACATTAGTCATGCCGGTGTAGTGAAGCCTCCATTGTAAAACAAAACAACAACACAAAACAGAAATAGGTGAGCAAATGAATCTTTCTGAAGGGTGTTTTTCCCCACATTGGGACAGAGACAAGGAGACAAAGACAGAGAGAGAGAGAGAGAGAGAGAGAGAGAGAGAGAGAGAGAGAGAGAGAGAGAGAGAGAGAGAGAGAGAGAGAGAGAGAGAGAGAGAGAGAGAGGAGAGAGAGACATACATACATACATACATACATACATACATACATACATACATATATATATCCCCAGTACTCTCTGTCAACATTTTACAGTCCTTGTTTGCAATCAGGATCTATAGAACTTGTTCTTTTATACTGGTCAGGGAATGTGAAAATGCTGCAGTCAAGTAATAAATGTTGAGTGGCTTTGAGTAAAGCTTTGTAGGTTTTCAGTCATATGCACCTTGTTTTACATTGAATTGATGTTACCATTAGAACTTAAAGAAACCAGTTTTTAATGCATTCTTTGTTAATGGGAGGAAAAAACATTCATGCTTTCTCACAAAAATATTGTTTGTGGAAGTGGCGCTGTGACTCAAGGAGCAGGGCAGTAGCCTTGAGCTAAAGAGTTCTGGGACAACAGCCATGCTGAGTTCAAGCCTCACAACCAACCAAAAACAAAAAAACCAAAACAACAATAACAAAAATATTGTTTGTGCATCCCTGGGTATGCAGAGTTTTTAAATATGATATTTACTGAATAACTAAAGGGTGTAGTCTTACTGGGAGGTAAATGAGGAGTTGAGGATAAGAAATCATGCTGGTTGCTACTGAGTCCTACGTGCTCCTCCTTTTCACCATGTGTGGACAGCTGGCAGTTTGCTACGAGGGAAGCAACAAGTAATCATGCGACAGTGAAGTAGAAATGCATTTGCGTTATCTTATTGGTCTGTATACCAATGGTGTATACAATGAAATCTAAGCCTTGGGTTCCTTAGAAACAATGAGGATGAGCAACTCCTGATGAGAAAGGCAAGTTCCAGATTTAAAAAGTGTGATCCAATCGGAGCCTTGAATCCTATGGTGTAGTAGGTACTGCTTAACCACACAGATGGGCGTGAAATATAAAGACAGGATGTGGAAATGCCGAGGAAATGTTTCTAGAGTTAACAAAATACTGCACAGTTCCTCCCCCCATATTATTTGTAAAGATACAGAGGTCTGATTTTGTTTTCTGGAGTAGAACTGAGCTCTGGCCTTGAGTGATAGTCCTACTTTAGCCCTCTTAAGTAGCTAGGACTTCACGCATATATTGCTGTGCTTGTATTTATGCTGTTAGTTGTACATATAGTATTATATGATATTATGGGGATAAAACTGTTTTCTGTTGCTATGGAAGAGGAAACTAGGTACTTAAAAATATATGGCTTGTTTCAAAGACTTTCTGACTCACTTCCCTCCTTTCTTTTGAATTCTGGCTCTGACTCGTCTATGGAAATTTTTAGTTAGAAAAAAATGAGAAATGCTTTAGCCGTGGGTTTTGTCCATGGGCACACATATGAAACAACAGATATTCTTGCTTAGTTAAATAGAAGTGTTACTGTAATCACTAAAATCAACTATTGGGAATTTTCTCACATTGCCATCAGCAAAAAAATGTTTCTTAAATAATTGAAGAAATATTAATGATTGATGCAGTAAGAGTATTTGAAAAAATTCAACTTGTCCTTTAGGACTTCATCTCTCCTCATTGTTACGGGCTTGCCTTTCTTCCAAATACTGCCTGTGCACGATTTGCCAAAGACAGGTACCTTGAGAAGATTCACCTGTTTATTAATGATTCAGCAAGTAATGCACCAAAAGATGATAACACTGGCCATTACATAATAATTTCCTTCTTGTTTAGAGCTAAGTACTTCATATTTTTACTTCCTAGAAAAAGAAGTGACAGAATATAGTAGACTCAAGTGAGTCTTACTCTCTTAACAAAGACTGGAAAAAATGCAGTTTTGGGCTTAGCTATAAATGGGAGACTAAACTTGAAACAATAAAAATTGTCTATGTAAACAGTAGATATTGTTAAATAGGTGAGGCTGTCTTTGCATTTAGAGTTTCCATTGTTAAGCTAGTAGATGTTGAGAATATGCTACCCTATTCTTCTGTGGAAAATTCATCTTTTAGACTGCGCGTATATTTTCATTATGGTCTTTTTTGTTAGTTCATCAGAATTAGCAGTGCAAACTTCAATTGTTCTTAAGGGCTGAATGGACAATCTTGTTAAAATGTTTTCTATAGTTTTAATTTATTTTGGACGTTGATCAAGTCTGACCCAGATACAAGAACTGGACTGCTTTAGCACTCCAGGACTTGGGCATGATTGGTAAGTAACATTAACCACTTTTTGGGTCCCATCCAGTAGATAACTGTTTAGTGTATTACCAGTTTCTCCAGGCTCTTAAAGTATCATTAAATTATCAAATTTGCTATAATATAGGCACTTTTAGTTAGATTGTATGGAAAGTTGATCAAAAATAGGGTTAATTCACTAAGCCAGAGCACAACCCCTCACTTCCATTTCCAGCTGGAACCAACTATAGATAGAAGGAAATTACAAATTAGTGAGTTATGTTATTACTAATCACATGGGTAATATTGAAAGTAGAAGACAAAAGAAAGCTATCATGGTTAGATTCATTTTGGCTTATATTTTTCCTTGGTTACTCCAAAAGGGTGCTAAGCTTTCCTTGGTGCTTTCCAGTGTTAATCCTGTACTTGTGACTGAAACCTTATTGGAAACAGTCATAGCAGATGCAGTTAGCATGAGATGATTACCAATGACTGTGAGCCATCAATCTAAGGACTGGATATCTTTTTAAAGAAGGGAGAAGGACAGTTGGACATAGGAATCCTGAGGGAAGAGAACCATATAAAGATGGACACAGAAATGAGTGAGGAAGCTCCAAGGAGGATTGCCAGATAGATATACCAAGAAAAATGTGTTTCCAGGCCTCTTAGACACACACACACACACACACACACACACACACACACACACACACAGAGAGTTATATTTAGGTAGTGTACTGTGCACAGAGGCAGTTTCAGACTTTTAATTCCAAACTTGAAAATGGAAAATAACTGTTAAAGAAAATTTTTTTCTTTCTGCTTCAAACTGAGAGAGAGCAAGTTGTATAACTGTTGCTTTACAGAAGCAGCTGGTAGCATATGTCAGGACAATTTGCAGCTATTACCCCCTCTTACAGATCTGAGAAAATTGAATTGCTGTGGGTGAAAGTCACCTTTCAGTCACCCAATGACTGTGAAACAACCCTACTTTAAAAATTCATATTGCTGAGTTGCATTTGGAAAAGTGTTGTCCTCTTATAAATTATATTTTAAGATACATTAAATTTGCTTATGCAATATGTATATTTATATACATATGTCTACGAAGTATGTATTTATAGAGTAGAAGAAAAATCCATCCTCCTCTCTCCATGATGTGCCCCTTTTAACAATTGAAAGCGGTCATGAGGAAATGGGGGGATGGAGGGGAATTTGGATGAAGGTAAATGGAAAAACAGAGATATTTTGAAGGTTTTTTTCCCAGTCATTTTGTGTCTTTTGAGTTGGTAATGTGAGGCAAATATTTGTGTTGCTTATACTGTGCTATAGCCTACTCTTGAGATACAGAAGGATAAGACCTAATTTGATGTGGAAAAGAGCATGTACAGAGATAATGAAACAGATCTACATTAAAATGTAATATGTTATGTGTACTATGAACAAAGGAAGGTTTGCAGATCAATTTGCATTAGAGCAGATACTGGTTGTCACTGGTAATTCAGGACTCTGGAGTTAGAGGTAACTTAGCTCAGGCCAACCGAGCCAACAGCTGCACATATTTTCTAGAACAAAACACTTTCATAATATCTTTGGGTCTCAGTTTCCTCACAGTGAGGGACTGACTCTGGTGATTTTGCCTAGTTTCAAGATTCCATGTGAACCTATTTTGTTCAATTGCTGCGAAAATTGACCACAGTGTATTCAGTCTTTAGTAGTTCATTTCAGGCTCATCTTTTTGAATGCTTTGGTAAGAGAAATGAGAATCTCCTTGAAATTGAGAGAGAGCCATTCAGTGAGACAATCTTATTCCTTAATGCTACCAATTCTCTCCACCTTAGGAAGGTCAGATTACTCTGTCCTACAACACTTGGAGTCTATTTGTTTTTCAAAGTTCTACTTCCTGGAACTTGTGAAGGAATTGCTCTTTTCTTGGAATCTCATATTGAGAGACACATATTTGTCATATATGTTTGTAAGTTGCTTAACTTCTTAATAGTCAGAGGTGCATATTTGTAGGATAGTTTTTTTCTTTTCTAAAAGCTCAGAAAGGTAAAAAGATTCAGTTTTTCCACATTCTTGGAATCACTTTTAGCTCTTTGTGATAGATATTTACTTCTAATAAGCTTTTCAAGACAGAGTAGCTTTAGACTCATTCACAAGTTGCAAAGACTCTAGGGAAGATTCTCATATACACTGCACCTAGTTTTCCTTCTTAATAAATATCTTATATCACTATGATACATTTATTATATGAAATAGACCAACACTGATATATTATTTTTAACAAAAGCCCATATATTTTACTCCATTTCCTTTTTTCCCCCCTAATTCTCTTCTGTTTCAGAGTTGTACTTAGGATTGCACTTGATGCTGTAGGCTAGTGACTCTCAAATGTAATCCTAGCTACTGTAGAGGCTGAGATCAGAGAGGATCATGGTTCAAAGCTAGTCCAGGCAGGACAGTCTCTGAAACTCTTATGTCCAATCAACCACAAGAAGACCAGAGTGGCTCTGTGGCTCAAAGTGGTAGAGCACTAGCCTTGAGCAAAAGAGCTTAGGGACATTGCTCAGGCCCTGAGTTCGAGCCTGCAACTGACATTGACTCCTCCTGTCTGTATAGACTCTTAGACTTCTGTTTCAGTTTTGATTACCCTTCCTGGTTTTAAGGAGCATGCTTTGTGAATTAGATAGTATGTTCCACTGTCATAATTCTTCTCTGATGATCAGAAGGAATATGTAGCATTCTGAGAACATAGAAGTAAGACACTGTTGTTATCATGCCATGTTAAAGGGACATACTGTTGATATGTTATCACTGTTGGTATTATGTATTTCTTTAGAAGGAAATCATTATGCAAAATGTATATGCACATGTAGGGAGTTGTTTCTGAACCTCGTTGAGTTTGGAGTACCTTCGTAAGTTATTTGGAAATCTCTATGAAGGAGAGATTCTCTGTTCTTTCCTTCTGTTCAACCTGCCCTTTAGATGAGAATGAATTGATGGACATTCGTTTTGTACTTGTGGTGATAACCTAACACAAATCTATTACTACCTAGTTGCCTCTAGAGCTCTATGAGCTCTGTGCTACAACTCTGTCACATGATTACCAATATATTTTTGCTTTTAAAATTCAGTTTTTATTTTTAGTAAAAACTATTTATGGTCACAATGTTAGAAACAGGCATTCCCTGAGGATTATTGTCTCCTTGTATTGGAGAATGGTATTATAAACCCAGATCTGGAAATTAGGCATGTTTATTACGTTTTGTGTGTTGCTCTTTGTAGCTAAGAGAACAAGGTGAAAAATAGTATCTTTTGCATGTATGGACACATTTCCTTGTGTTTATTAAGATGTATGGAAGTTCATATTGCTGTTTCTGACCATTTCTTTCCTACAGGCTTTGAGTTATTTTAACTCCATGTGATATATAATCACTTGTAATAAACTTTTAAAGTCCATGTAGTTTTAGATTTTTGTGAAAGTTGTGAAGACAGTACAGAGAGTTCTCAAGTAATCTACAGCTGCTTTCCTGTATTATTAATATTTTACTTTTGTATGGTACATTTGTCACAATTAATGAACCACATGAATCACTCTAATTTTGCCTCCTGGCAAAGCACACAGCCTCTACCATCTACCATACATAATTTTATTGTTTAATATATTGTGTAAAATGGTTCATGAATTGTTAACTGATAACCAATGGGAAACAACCATGTCAACAATATAGTGTAATGGCAAGTTATTGTTGCATGTATTAACAGTCTTCACTCATTTTTAAAGTTACTTAGTTGTGTACATGTTGTCCTCACACTTCTCAATCAAATTATTAAATACAATTTTATTTTTTAAAAGAATTTATTAACATTGATTTTTACATCATATTTCAAATGACATGTTTAACAAATAAGTGGGAATTTTATTATAAAGAGCATCATTTTGACTATATATTAACAATACATACATACTTTGGAGAATTTGAGCATCAAAATGACTAAAATTAAAGGTGGAAATATTCTTAAATATAGTATCATGTAGGAAAATATATTAGTCACGATACCTTAAATGAGCAGGCAAGTCATTTGAAAACATACATAAGCATGCATTTTACCTCTCAATGATGATGTTGCTTAAGAAAAGATTAATACCTAAGAGTTTGTGATTTTTAATATTATGAACTGAGTTTGAGAGATTTTCAAATGATGTTATCTGAAAGCTTTTATTCCTATTGGATATGTTGAAAATTGTGGCTCATGAAACCCTGACATTAATCAACAATTCGGTACATACAATACACTGCTGATACATCATGGTAAAATTTGCCATATTTTTAACAGAATATCACACTCATTTTATTTGAAAAATTTGACATTTTGAATACAAAGTAGCATTAAATATTATTTTAAGTACAGTTAGATGGACTTGTTACAGTCTGCCTTCCATATTTGTTTTTCAGTTGAATGTCTTTAGCCATTATGTTTAATCCTTACTCATCTTTTAATCCTTGCCTATGAAAGAATTTATGTAATAAATCATGTGATTGAATTGTGTGATAAATCTCCACCTTAGACCCTGTGAATGTGTCTGCTGTCATGACCCCTTCTACTTGGCCTTATGATTATTTGCTTGCATATTTTATGCCCTACTGCACTGTGAACCCTTCCTGTGCTGCAATTAAAGTCTTCTTTTTTAGAGGTTAGTATGATGCTTTTGGCAGAGAAGATATGAATTAAAGTTTTGGATCCATGGGTCTTTGAGCTTCTGTATACAGAGTAACATTATTATCACAACATGAGTACTGGGTAGTTGGATTGTCTTGAAACACACATTTAAGTTGCTTGTCAGATGTTTACATGCAACATTTGGCCCAAATCTTAGTGTACTGCTTAAGAGTGAGGACTCTGTGATTAGAATGTCTACAGCTCTTTGTTCTATCTCTTAAAAATTGTGTGACCTTGGGAAGAGAACTTAATTTCATAATCTTCCAATCTCTTCTTCTGTACAATGAGATTTATAATAAAATCAAGTTTATGCCATTTTTATGTGTTGAATGCTATTAAAGCTAGGCATTATTAATACTGACTTACTGATAAATTTATTCTAGTCATATCTGCAATACTTTTCCTATTATTATTACTTTCAATAGAATATTTTCATCCTCATGATCACTCCTTATTTCTAAAGATTTGATGGCTGGTTTTTCCAGGAGAGAGAGAGAGAGAGAGAGAGAGAGAGAGAGAGAGAGAGAGAGAGAGAGAGAGAGAGAGAGAGAGAGAGAGAGAGAGTTCTCTTTCTTTGCACTGAAAGCAGTGATGATTTCCCAGCATACATCCATTCCTTGGCTCCTGGTTGAGAAGTAATTACTTTGGCATTATCTCCTATGGCATTTGCCATCTGCTGGCAGCATCTCTGAAATGATCCAACTCTTCTGTAGTCTGCCAGTAGTTTATATTTTTATTGGCTATATTTCCAATTCAAATTCTCTCTTCTACATTGGAAAATATGGCTGATTTCAGGAGACTTGATAATTACAGGAATCTTTAGCTTGCACTACCGAAAAGTATCTATTTTACTTTGTAAAATCCTGTTAAATGTGAGAGAAAGAACCCCTTAGAAAGGAGAGCAGAATATTGTGATACCATAAATTTTGGTTATACATTATTTGTTAACACAGAAATTATTGGAAGTGATTCAACTTTGTAATTTCTACACCACAAATGGCAGTGATCTTTGAACAATAAGGTTTAGAAGGCAGTAAATGTTTTGCTTTAGTGCTCAGCTTCTCTGATTTTGGATTCTAAGCCATTTTCCCTATAGGTCGTCTAGTTTCCTGATGTTCTTTTAAAATGTCATTGCCAAGGACTGTTCAACAGGCTGGATTTGCATCTTCAGAACCACTGCTTTCCACAGCACATGAAGGATATTGTCAACCTGACACATCTTTTATCCTTTGCACTTCTGTATTTATCTTTCATGTGGATCTATGCCAAAGCCTCCTGTAAATTTTAGTGGAGTGCCTCTTAGCCTTTGAATTCCCTTTGTCTGTAGGGAGGCATATTCTTGAAAGGACTCCAGGAGGGCAGTTATAATGAGTGATCCTCTCATTTTCCTCATACTCTTACAGACCTGCCAAAGAGCCGCTTATTTCACCAAAGGATGGTGCTGTCTGAAAGACACTCTTGTGCACCTGAGGGACTGCTGCCTAGTCAGGTCCCCTGGAAGATGTCTTTGATTTGCATTTTAGCCACTAGACCAAAAGCACAGGCATGAATTATGGAAAGCACTAACTCTATGACTTTAATCCTCTACTTTATTGCTGTTTGTATTCTGCATCATGTGTCCCTTAGGAATATATCCCAATAAATTAAATATATGTATATGTGTGTATATAGGCCGATATGTAATATCTATATACACACAGGTTATAAATTAGGGTTTGACTATTGAATTGACAAAATCTTTTTTGTTTTGAAAATTTGTGATTTGTGAAAATGTTGATAATGTCCAGTATTGGTGAAACGGTAGAGAAATAGTTATGATTATTTTTATATACTATGGGAGAATAAAAATTGCATAACTCTTTAGGGATGCTAATCTAGCAAAAGTCTTAAAATTGTTCATTTTTAATTCATTTCATGAGAAACTGTGTATAAGATGTGGTATTAGTTACTGGGAATGACAACGTATTGTTACCATTATCAATCTCATTTTTGTTTGAAGTAGGGCTATAAACAAATTAAACAAGCTAGTGAATAGCAAGAATGTTTTATGGTGATTAATGTTCTGGTAAAAAGTAAGAAATGGTATTGAGGAAGTTATTTTATTTGTTTCAGGTGGGTAGTCAGAGAAGGACTTACCATGGATGTCATATTTAGGTAAAAAAACAGAAGGAAGTAGGAGAGAAGGGCATCAAGAAAATTCAATCCAAGCAGGAGAAACTAGCAAATGAAGAGGTCTGAGGTGGAGGCTTGTTGAGGAATTCTGAGTCATTCTGAGCATGGATATTGGAATAGAAGCTGTAAGAATGGAGGAGATGGTAAAAGTAATGACAGAGTGAAGATGACCAGTTCAGGGAGACAGAGGTCATTGAATACACTTTTTAAAGGACTTTATAGACTTTATAGACTGTTGCTGTTTAATTTCTATGTAAAAGAGGCTATCAGTACCTAAAGTTCTATATGCAAGGATTTTTTGGAGCACTGGCTTATGTTGTCTTTTTTTGTTTTGGGCACAGGTGTATATAATTTTATAATTCTATATGTACTTTCAATGTAGGATACGGTCATTATATGAAAGCTAGTTATCATTTTTTATCTAGTTATTTAAGGTGCTTGTTTACCCTTTCTCTAAACTTTACAGAGAAGTGATTCAATAATTAGCATTGTAATTTATTCCCTTGTCCAGATATAAAAAATACACAGCAGAAAATGCTAATTAAAGCAAACCTTGTTATTCAAACAATTCATTATTCAAAGAAGTTCTCTAATATTTAATGTTAATTTTATTTTGTGGATGTCAACATTCTCTATGACCTTTTATCTTTAGAATTCATAAGTGGCTAATCAAAAACACAAATAAGCATAAGAGTATTGAGATTTAAAATCATAGTTTATAAAAATACTTTGGTAGTGGTCCTGTAATACTTTCAAATATTTATTTGGTGGTAATGGATTTTGTATTGCCAGAGGGCAGCAGTTCTTCTACTGACTGTTATGATAACACTGTTTTATGTTTCTTTTCTTGTTCATTTCTTGTATTTTTTATTTTTCTTATTAAGTAGTTGTGTAAAAGTCTTACAATTTTGTAAGTCAGGTTATGAGTACAGTGCTTCTTGATTAGTATCATCCCTTCCTTTGCCCTCTTTCATTTTCCCCTCCCATCCCTATCCATAAATTCATAGTTCAGCTTTTATTTGTTTTATATTTTTTGTTGTGCTGCATTAAAGTTGAAATAACTTTTGTTCTTAGATTACTACCTTTAAAAATAAAGGTGGAAAATTAATTTATACTTAGCAGCTAAGGTTAACACTCTTAACTTTTCCCTACAACAGTCCTGTCCTCATTTGGCTTGCTTTGTAGGCAGAACACTCCATCCTTCAGTCCTGATTTTTGTTATTTTGAAGAGATAGTCTCATGGACTTTTTACCTAAGCTGGCCTCAAACTACAATGCTGTAGGTCTTAGCTTCCCGAGTAGCTTCCTGAATAGTTAAGATTGTAGACGTGTTTCCAGCACCCAGTAAGGGTAGTCATCTGAACCCTTTGATTTTACTGAAGAGTGAGTTCCATTTTGATTTACTACACTTTCTATAGATATTTATGTATTATCTGAAACTGTATGCAAGAGATTATTCAGGCCAGCCACCCTGTTTCTATGTCATCTAAATTGGTACAATCTCAGTAAGAGGCACTTTGCTCAAAATTCTGGAGAAAAGGTGACTTTATCCCCACTGAATGTGAATGAGGAAAGCTTAGTAGATCTATAAATATCTTGGAAGATGGAGGGAAGTAGGGAAAACTCACACACAAATCTGGGCATGGGTGGCTCACTCTTGTAATCCTTGCTACAAAAGAGGCTGAGATCTGAGGACTGTGGGTCAAAACCAGCCCATGCAGAAAAGTCCCCATGAGATTTTTACCACCAGTTAACCACTCCAAAACTGGAAATGATGCTGTGGCTCAAGTGATAGAGCTTTAGCCTTGAGCACAAAGAGGCTCAACGACAGCCCCCAAGCCCTGAGTTCAAGTCCCACAACTGACAAAACAACAACAAAAATCCCAAATAATATCAACAGAAAACCAACTTCACACATAAAGATAAACACACACAGAACTTTTGGTGCCATGGTCAAGTGTTTTAGATACATGAGCTAATACATTTCACTTTTGTTTTTTTTTATTTTTTTATTTTTTATTGTAATTAGTAAAAGGGTTACATGATATTTGCCAGATAGAAGGTGCATTCATTCACATACATTGATACCCTTTCACATGTCTTGCTACCCGTTTCCCTCCCCCCCCACACCCCCCACCCATCTTGGTTTTCCCCCCTTCCCTATCAAATGTCAAATATCCAAATACAAATAAATTCAATATATCAGATAACAAAGTGAGGCACTATACCAATCTGAGATAACCAAGGGACAGCAAAGGAGATGAGAGACAACATAGTACATTAAGGACAATAATCATTCATTATATGGCTTTTGTTTCACTATCCTGGAGGTCCTTTCAATTAGCTTCACATTATATGTCCTTATGTATCAAGATTTTGCTCTTGGCTAGGGGAAGTCCTCTGAAGCTTGTCTTCCTTCCAGGTTGTTGCTCTGACTCAATGCCTTGCTAGTATCCCTGATCCTTTATTTCATAGTGCTTCTTTTCTTGTTTATTTCTGGGAGAGTAAAGATTGATCTACAGGTAGGAACTTTTAGGGAAAGGAAGAGAGTACTTATAGCTGAAGAGACAGAGATCATTTCTGCTTTTCCTCATCTTTCCCTTTTCGTCATCTTAAAAATGTAGTGGAATTTCAGCAATCTGCTGACAAAGTGAGGCCCTTATTCCCTCTAAAATCAGGAACGAGACAAGGATGCCCACTCTCTCCACTCCGCTAAAAACATAGTATTAGAATTCCTACCCAGAGTAATAAGGCAAGAAGCAAGCATAAAAAGTATCCAAAGGGAATCTAAGATTCCACCTCACTCCAGTTAGAATGGCCATGTTCAAGAAATCTACTAACAACAGATGCTGGAGAGGATGTGGCCAGGAGGGATCACTACTACAATGTTGGTGGGAGTGCAAACTCATTCAACCACCATGGAAAGCAGTATGGCAGTTCCTCAAAACACGAAACATAGAGCTCCCCTATAACCCAACAATTCCACTACTTGGCATTTACCTAGTTGTCCAGAAACAAGAACATACTAAGTCCATTTGCACAGTGATATTCATTGCAGCACTATTTACCATAGCAGAGATATGGAACCAACCCAGATGCCCCTCAGTTGATGAGTGGATCAACAAGGTGTGGTATTTATACACAATGGAATTCTATGCTGCTGTTAGAAAGAAAGACATCGCCCCATTTGTAAGGATATGGAAAGACTTAGAAAAAATCATATTAAGTGAAGTAAACCAGACACAAAGGAACATAGGCTCAATGGTTTCATAATCAGTAAAAACACTGAGCTGTCCTAGCAGAGATTTACAGTGCAATAAAACCTAGATACATAAGGCCATATAGTATGATATTAAATGAAAGGACTTCCAGGATATAGAAACAAAAGCCATATAATGAGTGATTGTTGTCCTTAATGTACTATGTTATCTCTCATCTCTTTTGCTGTCTCTTGGCTATCTCATATTGTTACAGTATTTCACCTTGTTATCTGATATATTGTATATATGTTTATTTGGTTATGTGAAATCGGATAGGGAAGGGGGGAAAACAAGATTAGGGGTGGGGGTGGTGGAAGGGAAATGGGGACCAAGACATGAGAAAGGGTATCAATGTTTGTGAAGTAATGCACCCTCTGTCTGGTGAATATAATATAACCCCTCTATTAATTACAATAAAAATACATGAAAAAAGCAAAGAAAGGGAGGCCCTTATTCTTTTTCTTTTAATTTATTTTTTGCCATGAACCGGGCCTACTTTGCTGTAATAATTTGTGTGCACATTCTTGCATTGATGAGTTTGCTGAATGTGCCATTTGCAAACTCCTGTTGACCTGGTCTTACACTTCAGTGTCCTGTGTGCATTGTCTTCCCAATTTGGGCTCCAGGAAGAGGGAAGAGTAATTAACACCAATGGATGAGATGGCTGTGGATTGAAATTTCCTATGGATGAAAAAAATTAAGCAACAGTGTTGGTTTCCTTATTGTGCCCTACCAAGAGGAGGTCTGTGACAGATAGAGGCCAAATTGCACATCTAGAATAAAACAGGGGCAGACTCCCAGGGGGAAGACACTCTAATTGGTGATGGTAACTGTCAAATTTGCCAGTAACTGTCACTGTGGGAGTGACCTTTCTGGAGGATTGTTTTGAAAAGTATATTCTTCTCAGTGTACTGACCCTTTGAAATTATGACATATGTAGGGAAAAATAAGAGTTTCATCCTCTGAAAGTCACTGACATTATCTGTCTTTCTTTAGTTTTGAGGGAAAAAAACTAGGTTTCATCTCCGTGTCTCTCTAAACAAGTACTTCATTGTTAAACCTTGTCAGTCATTTGAAAACTGTGTAATTACAGTAGTGAAGAGAGATTTAGGTAGACAACATATTAAAATAGTTTAAGGAAAAAAATTTATGTGTATTTATCAACATAATTTGAAATTTCACTTGTAATTGCATTAAACAAATATAAAGCAAGCACATAATTTTATCTAGTCTTTAAGATAAATCATAAACAGGAAAAAGAAAAGAAATAATGTCACATAGTACATTAAGAACAACAATCAAGCATCCCTGAAATCCTTCTACCTGAAAGCAGTTCAATTACTAGATTTTGCCATTTGGAATTTTTCATTTTATATCTTATGTTAAGGCTATGACTTTGCTGAAATAATTATCAATTTTATGTTGGGTATCAATAATCAAATGTGAGGCTTACTAGGTAGTATGCATGTCAGTATTGTCACATACCACTTCAGACATCATTATTTATCCAAGACACACTGTTGCTATTAGATTGTTTGAAGGTATTTCAGAATGTTTATAAGCTGATCTACAAAGAGTATGTTGAACTTTTGGTTAGATTTTTTCTCGTGAAAAGATGAGTGAGAATATTACGAGGAGGAATGAGTGATGAAAGAAAATAGTAGAAATATATGTTTTGTGCTTATGGTATTTTTCTCTGAAGTACTGGATATCATGCATGTCTGACTCTCTTCTTCGTATTCTTGGGTAATGCTATCCAGACATTGTGGTTCACTAGATAAACTACTGATTCTTTATTCTTAAATGGGGTAACTTCCAACCAGTGACAATTTAAATATTCTACTAATTACAGTTTTTAACTCCCATCGCAGGATGCTAATGGTAAGGACCATTAGGAACAAGACTAATTTCTCTTTCTGAACAATGCCCAAATTGTTTTGAGGATTTTTATGGGTTGAAACCGCTTGAACTCTAGATAGACTTACCTCTACTTTGTCCTTGCCCTTCCTCTTATTTCTTTTTTTTTAAATTTTTATTGTAATTAGTAAAAGGGTTACATAATATTTGCCAGATAGAAGGTGCATTAATTCACATACATTGATACCCTTTCACATGTCTTGGTAACCATTACCCTACCTCCCGCCCCCCCACCCGTCTTGGTTTTCCCCCCTTCCCTATCAAATTTCAAATAACCAAGTAAACTAAATTCAATATATCAGATAACAAAGTGAGATACTATAACAATAAGAGATAACTAAGGGACAGCAAAGGAGATGAGAGACAACATAGTACATTAAGGACAACAATCGTTCGTTATATGGCTTTTGTTTGAATATCCTGGAGGTCCTTTCAATTAGCTTTACTATATGGCTTGAGGTACTAGGATTTTGCTCTATTGCAGATCTCTGCTGGTAGAGCCCAAGGTTTCTACTGATTATGACAAATGAGGGAAACCATTGAGCCTAAGTTCTTTGAGTCTGGCTTACTTCACTAAATATGATTTTTTTCTAAGTCTTTCCATTTCCTAACACATGGGGCAATGTCATTCTTTCTGACAGCAGCATAGAATTCCATTGTGTACAAATACCACAACTTGTTGATCCACTCATCAACTGAGGGACATCTAGGTTGGTTCTATATTTTTGCTATGGTGAATAGTGCTGCAATGAACATTGTTGTGCTAGTGGATTTAGCATGCCCTTGTTTCTGGATGGTTGGGTAAATGCCAAGTAGTGGAATTGCTGGGTCATAGGGGAGTTCTATGTTTAGCCTTTTAAGGCACTGCCACACTGCTTTCCATAGTGGTTGAACGAGTTTCCACTCCCACCAACAGTGTAGTAGTGATCCCTCCTGGCCACATCCCCTCCAGCATCTGTTGTCATTCGTTTTCCTGATCCGGCCATTCTAACTGGAGTGAGGTGGAATCTTAGAGTTGTTTTGATTTGCATTTCTTTTATGACCAGAGATGTTGAGCATTTCTTCATGTGTCTATAGGCCATTGTTCTTTCTTCTTCAGAGAAGACTGTCTTTAAGTCTTTGGCCCATTTATTAATGGGGTGGTTGTTACTTTGGAGATTAGTTTTGGAGTGATTCAATTTTTTGAGTTATTGATATATTTTAGATATGAGGCCTTTGTCCGTTGTTTGGTTGGTGAAGATCTTCTCCCACTCTGTAGGCTTCCTAATTAATTTACTAGCTATGTCCTTTGCCATAGAAAAGCTCCACAGTTTAATGCAGTCCCACTTTTCCAGCCTTTCTCTGATTTGTTGTGATTCTTGGTCCTTATTAAGAAAGTTTCGACTTGTGCCAAGGAGGCCTAGTGTATCTCCTAATCCTTCCTGTAAAGTTTTCAGTGTGTCAGCTTTTACCTCCAGGTCTTTGATCCATTTGGAGTTAATTCTAGTGCAAGGTGACAAAGAAGGATCCAACTTTCGTTTTCTGCAGGTGCTTAACCAGTTCTGCCAGCACAACTTGTTGAAGATGCTGTCTTTCTTCCATTCTATTTTTTTGGCTCCCTTGTCAAAGATTAGGTGGCCATAGGTCTGTGGTTTAATATCTGGGTCCTCAGTTCTATTCCATTGGTCTTCAGGCCTGTTCTTGTGCCAGTACCAAGCTGTTTTGAGAATTAGAGCTTTGTAATAGAGTCTAAAGTTTGGAATTGAAATTCCTCCAGCGCTGTTCTTTCTGCTAAGAAGTGTTTTTGCTATACACGTTCTTTTATTATTCCATATGAAATTTTGAATTGCTTCCTCTATTTCTTTAAAGAATGCCATTGGGATATTGATGGGTATTGCATTGCATTTGTAGATAGCCCTTGGCAACATTGTCATTTTCACAATGTTGATTCTTCCAATCCAGGAGCATGGGAGGTTTTTCCATTTCCTTGATTCTGCTTTAATTTCCTGTTTTAGGGTTTTAAAGTTTTCATCAAAAAGGTCCTGGAGGATGCCCCGCTCAAGAATTGAGGGGGGAGAGATGCTGGCTCCTATTTTCCCGCACACCCTACCCACTCTTGTATGGCCGGGTCCCAGAGCTCTCCACTCTCCTGATCCAGTGGCCTGGGAGAGGAGTCTTAGGGTCCGCCTGCTTGTCAGTTTCCAGTCAGATGGCTGGGAGTTAAGCCCGTTGGGCGGGGGGGAGTTGGGACAGCTCCGCCTCCCTTGGTGGGGTGCTGGGTCTTAGGCAGTCCGCCTGTCAATCTCCAGTCAATGGCCTGAGGGAGGGGGCTGTTGAGGGAAGGGACAGGATGCTTAATTACTTGCCCCCCTACTCCTGCCAGTCTTTCTCGGGTGGGGTGAAGGGGTCTGAGTTAAATTCTATTGCTTGGCACCCGCTCTGCTTTCCCGATGGGTTTAGGGACTCGCTGTATTACTCACGCCTCTGCGTTCCGTCTGTGTGTGTTCCACGGTGGTGGAACCAGTTCTATGCTGGTTTCTGCAGGGGTCGGGCTGCCCTCCGCCAGCCGCCAGTTTTCGCAGCTTGGAGGCAGAGGAGAGAGTTGGGGGGAGGGGTCCTCAGTTCCGAATTCTTTGAGAAAGTTGGATGTGAGCTTTATCTGGATTTCTTTTCCACTTTGAGTCCTTCTCTGTTGCTTTTTAAGTTTGTTGGTGTGGATTTCTTAAGATAATTGGCTCGTGGGACTCCCTGGTTCTCTCTTTTTGTGAGAGAGAGCTAGGCAGCGTCCCTATTGTCTCGGCGCCATCTTCTGTCCTCTCTCTTTTATTTTTTAAAATCACTGTTTAACCAGGGGAGTAATTGTAGCATGGTGCAAAACAGGAAATCGTTCAGAGTGATAGGGGTTCTCATCCTACTCAACTACAAAGCCAAAGCAGAGGAACTGATGATAATGTTTTCTCTATGCTTTTTAAACTTTTTCCTTTGTTAGGGACACTTCTTGCTTCTCCTTCTGAGAGAACATACAGAATTTAATTCATTACTATCTCATTTTAAAAGGCTTTGCATTTTGAGTGCAAGCACCTCAACCCTTATCTTCTTTGTGTTTTAAAATAAATTCAATGTATATATACTTACCATATGTATTTGTGTATCTATTTATCTATCTATCTGGCGAGAGAGAGAGAGAGAGAGAGAGAGAGAGAGAGAGAGAGAGAGAGAGAGAGAGAGAGAGAGAGAATGAATATTATCACATTTTACACTAATGGATTCAAAACTAAGTGTTGGAAAATGTAGCATTAGGAAGTCTGAATCTTGGACTTACAAGGTTACCAGTGATGGAGACTTGATTATATCACTCCTGGGTTCTGCCCCTTCTTAAGTAAATGCAGGACCTCTTCTTGTCTCATAGCTGGTGGGAGTCATAGAGCACTACTCTGCTCTTGGAAAGGCACAAAATCACTCAGAGAGAAAGAGAGAGAGAGAAAGAGAGAGAGAGACAGAGAGAGAGATAGAGAGAGAGACAGGGACAGAGACAGAGAGAGACAGGGACAGAGACAGAGAGAGATACAGAGAGAAAGACAGAGACAGAGAGACAGAGAGAGCAAGAGAGACAGAGACAGACAGAGACAGAGACAGAGCCAGAGCCAGGAGGGAGGGAGAGAGACAGAGACAGAGACAGGAGGGAGGGAGAGAGACAGAGAGAGAGAGCAAGAGAGAGATAGAGACAGAGACAGGAGGGAGGGAGAGAAAGAGAGAGACAGAGACAGAGACAGGAGGGAGGGAGAGAGAGAGAGGGAGAGACAGAGAAAGAGACAGGGAGGGGGAGAGTGTTCATGTACATGCATGTGTCTGTGGTGCCGTATTGGATGATGAGAAAACACCATGTTCAGGACAGAAATTTATCTCACAGATATCCTTAAACTTACAGCTGTTCTTACAAAAAAAACTGAATAGTTCTAGAAAGCCCTCTGTAACCCTCACTTTGCATTAAGAACTAAGGATTCTTCCTTTCCTTCTTCCAGAAGGCCTTCTACCATGAGATGTCTACCTTACCATTTCTTTTGCTGTCTGCCCAGGAGTATTAATTTCCTTTTTACTCCTGGAGCACTTCAAGTTTCCCCGAGTAGTTCCTTTCATATGCTGCAATGAAGCTTTTCCAGTACTGCTGTCCATTGTCTTCTTCCTATCCTCTGTCTGTTACCTGTCTAACTCCTTTTAGATCATTATAATCTTAATGACTTAGCCTATTACTCCAATTTATAGTTTTCCTTTCTTTTATAATCCCAACTTGTAAAACAGCGCCAATTCGTTTTAGATAAAATGCCCCATTAATAGTGAGAACTGAGGTTTATAGTTATATTGACAGTATTCTGTGTTATGTTTAATACATAGTAACTCTCAATAAATATATTTCATTAGATAAACAGCAGCATAAGACTAAGACTGAATTTAAAATGCATTGGCCAAAGTAAGGAGTTGTTTTTTTCCTTGATATAAAATACAAAAGGATGCACTAAGAGTTGAAAGATGAATTTAAATGCATACATTTTGAAAATTTGTGTCTCCAGATCTTCATATGTTGTTTATTCACTTTGCATGCCTCTGCCACCTCTCTTTTCCTATCTCTTTATACATCTGGCCTTATTTATTTATTTATTTATTTATCTTTGCCAGTCCTGGGTTTAACTGAGGACCTGAGCATTGTCCTTTGGCTTCCTCAAGGTAGAGCTCTCCCACTTGAGTCACAGAACCACTTCTGGCTTTTTTCTGTGTATGTTGTACTGAGGAATCAAATCCGGGTCTTGGCTCATATTAGGCAAGCACTCTACCACTAGGCCAAACTTCTAACCCTCTGGCCTCCATTTATAAATCTCTGGCTTTTGTTAACCCCCATTTATGTTCCATATCTGGGTATCTACCAGTGTCCACAGGGATATTTTCTCATATTTTCAGAATGAGGCTCCATCTTTTTTTCATGGTGTTGTTGCACTCTGTTTGCAAAAATCTCTCACCTTGCATTCTCTTAGCATTGAAGTATTGACTCTGTGCAATGAGGTATTGACTCACACTTGAGGCTGATGGGGTCATTGCCTTATCACTTTGGCCTTAGAAGAGGCTAGAGATTGACTTGATAATGTCAGTTTCATAGGAGTTTTATTCCTATTTGATTAACAGGGGCAAGACCCCTGGACAAGAGGGCTCAAGGAAACTTCTCTGGCTGACAATGTTTGATGTCGGTTGTTATACATCATGGCTGGGGAAATTAAGAGTGGTCTGTGCTAGTCCACTGGGAGAGGATAACAGAAACCGTGCTTGGTCTCTGGACCTTGTCATAGGAGGAGGCTTTTTTTTTGTTTGCTAGTAATAGTCTGTTTGTGCTGTAATAAACTATCCCCCCAAATAATACAGCTTTTTGCTTAATTGTTGAGTTCTGCTGAATCATTGCTGCTGAGAGTTGTATGGGAAACCTCTTCATATTATAGTACATATTCAACATAGAAGGTCCCTATGGAGGGCAGGGTGTACAGCTGTGCATGGAGCAGATAGGAAGGAGTTCTTTCTTCAATGAGCTTTCCATCTGGTGATGAAGCAGCCAGTTCGCATGTGGAAAGACACAAATGTTTACCAGTGAACGGTATGGAATCAAAACAGTCAGAATAAAGTGGTAGGCAGATCTCTGCTTCTTGCTAACCATGGGGCATATTTGAGAGATGGTGTACATTTGAGTTAACATATATGTTCAAAGTGCACCAGGTTCCAAGTAGACATTAGACACTCAGTAGATGCTGGTGGCTTAAATAAAATCCAGCGCTTCCTCCTCTTTCTACAATTTTTCTTATTTGGAAAATTGAGTAGTATGAACTTAGAAAGGCAAAATGCATGCACTTGTAGTGTGTGTGTGTGTGTGTGTGTGTGTGTGTGTGTGTGTGTACAGTTATAGAAGGCATAGCTGACTTTTGAGAAGAAAGAGCTTCTCTACTCTGCTAACTTGGGTTTTGAATTGTTGTTAATTCTGACTAATCATGACTAAATACTTTATATTGCCATTTAGTTTTATACAAGCATATGTGGAATGTAAATGTCACAATAGACACGAAAGTCTTTTCTCCACGTTGAAGATTATGTAGAAGAAGCACAAGCTTGCTTTTGATTCCTGATACTATGAGCAATGTCTGCATTTAATTTGCTAGTGTAAGATAACGTGGTCATCTTTTATTTTCCAGATTGAAGCTGGCCACAGGATTGTCCCAGCACTGCATTCTGGACCCTCCCTTGGCCTAACAGTCCACACTTCAGACCCTGGCACACGTGAGTAATGATCACGTTCACTTATCAGTACATTCTTAACACACTAGAGTTTGCTTTTTGAAACATCTTCCCAAGACATTGGCCAAGTTGGGTGCTAAATAAATGGTGTCATGAACACATTTAAACATTATAACATTAACAGCATAATCTGTGGTTTCCCAGTTAAAATATTATGACTACACTTTCTTTTTGGTGCACATGCACTCTGTGTTGATTGAGTAGAGAAAAACCTCCTCTTCTTTATATGAGAATTAACAATTTCACAAGGCTGTGTGGAGTAGGCAGCAATCGTAGCCATGTATTTTGTTATTGTGTGTGTGTGTGTGTGCGTGCGTGTGTTAAACCTTTCATGTGTTGTGTTATTCTGTGTGTGTGTGTGTGTTAGACCTTTCCTGTGTTAGATCTTCTATTTGTACCTGTCAGAAGATGACAGTGATGGAGGAACTAGGCCTAAAAGCTTTGTATATGGTTATTTTCCTACAATTCTGGGTGGATAGTAGGAGAATAATGACAAATTATTTTTAAGAAAATCATTTCTTGATTGTTTATATTCCTTTAAATAGAAATAGTAATCATTTATTGCATTTTGTTCTTGAAGGATTGTGGGGGAGGGGTACATGATAGCAAAATGGCAGAATAGAAGCAATAAAGGCCTGGGGTTCAGACAAACAAAACATTTTAAATCCCAGCTTTAATGCTTAGTAATTGTATGATCTTGGGAGAAACAATCATTAGAAAGAAACAAGTTCATTGTATTGGCCTCAATTATCTATAAAGCAGTGCAGGGTACTTTCAAAGTAAAAATAGGGAAACTTTGCTTAATATAGAGGTCTCATTTATATTTGTAAAGCACTTCATCAGTTTCAAACATATTTTCCCAGGCTGTTTTCTTTCTCCAATTGTTAGTTTAATGAATGCCTGCTCATGTCCTTTGTGGTGGATAGATTCTGCCTCAAGTTTCTAGAGATGGATGAATATAGGGATCACAGCATTGGACAAATGGACATGGCAGTAGTTTATAATAGTTACTCAAGTTTACAGGAAGAAGGACATTGTATGAGAAGACAGGATCTGTGGGAGATGACTAGATTCAGGCATGGATGCCCTCTGTTCCTGTGTGTGGAAGGGTTTACCTTTTTTGAGGCATTTTAAGGGCATGCACAGAACTGATACATAAATCTCAGGAAAGAGCAGGACTCATGCAAATCACCTTGATCTAGGAGGCTCTGTGGCAGGGAAATTGGGAGAGAATCTTGTAGTTAGGTGACAAGGGACTTAGCTAGTTTCCTCTGGGGGTCAAGACTCACCTATAGGTTAAGGTTACATGATACATGATTTCTTTTTATCATAATTAGTAATGATATGAAATTCTGAAGATCTTAAAACTGTACAAAAGTTGTCATGATAAAATGATTGATAAATTAGAAAGTAAGAAGTAATCTGTGTGTAATAATTCTGTGACAGTAAATGTAGTTCATATCCCTGCATACATGAAAGGATTTTGAAATTTAAGAATAACTCTCTCTGCAATTAGTGTAGTAGGAAAATATCCCTGTAATTACATGGGATTAAACATCTTGGTAAAGTAAAGCCATATTTGATGCCATAACCTTTTACCAACTCCTGCCCAAACCCTTCCTTCTCATTGCCAGCACACTTTGAAGACTTGTACTACATTCCTCTGCCACCCAGGACAAAGATCAGGGCTTCAGTTTTGATTTATGTGTTTCTATGGTACAAAATCATTCTCTCTGATGGAAGAGTAGAATTGCATTTTGTGTTATATTGGATAAATGCCCAGAAGTAGAATTGCTGGATCATAGGGAAGCTCTAATGTTTCAACTTTGAAGAACCTCTGTACTGCTTTCCAGAGTGGTTGAACAAGTTCACATTCTTACCAGTAGTGTAGTAGAGTTCCTTTTGGCCACATCCTACCAGTATTTGTTATTATTACTTTTTTGATAATGGCCATTTTAACTCCAGTAAGGTAGAATCTCAACGTTCTTTGTATTTGTATTTCTGCATATTAAGTGAAGTAAGCCAAACCCAAAGAAACAGACTGCTTGATTTCTCTTATTTGTGGTAACTAAAATATGCCTATCAAACTGCAAGTAAACACACTCAATATTACAAGATAAAAAAATACACTGGTCTCCAGACATTGACACAGTGAGACCAAAGGAGGATAATCTTGGCAGAGGATCACAAAGATTCAATAGCTATGTGCATATAAAATAATATCTATTCAACTCCAGGAAGCAGAAAGAAGAGGGTATTTTAAAAAATTTGTTGGGCCAAGAGTTTGGCCTAGTGGTAGAGTGCTTGCTTAGCATGCATGAAGATCCGGGTTCGATTCCTCAGTACCACATACATAGAAAAAAGCAAGAAGTGGTGTTGAGGCTCAAGTGGTAGAACTTTAGTCTTGAGAAAGTCCAAGGACAGGGCTCAGGCTCTGAGCTCAAGCCCAGGACTGGCAAAAAAAATAATTTGTTGCTGTTTGTTTTTGTTTTGTTAATCTGTTTTTAAGAGGATGGGACTAAAGGTTAAAAAATTGCAGCAGTGATACTCACCAGGTGAGGATGAGAGAAAATCTGGGAGAGAGCAAGGGAACGGGTGACACTGTTAAAAATGTATTCAATACTTGACTTATGTAACAGCAACCCTCTGCACATTACCCTACAAATACATACACACATATTTAAGAGTTAATATAGCAAGGGCTTTCCCATACCTGTTCATTCCATTTACAGTCACCTACCTTCAGCCTCACGTGTTTTTATGCCTTCTCCAGCCTCAGAGCTTCCCATAGACCTGGCATGCTTTATCTCCCCAACCTATCTTCCTAGTTTTACCTATACCACTTTTGCTATATGACAACTACTGGTTTGCTTGACATTTCCTATGAGAACATGTTTCTGATATCTGTAGTAAAGTTGACCACCATGGTATGAGTAATTCTGTAGTTCTTCTTCACAGTATTCCTGAAATTTATACAATGGAGTAAATTAAGAATCTTGCTTTTACTTTTTAACTATGTTGGCAATAGATGAAGTAAACACATGGGAATGGGTATCAATGTTCAAGAAATAATGTAGCCACTACCTGATGAATGTTACTGTAACCCCTGTATATATCATTTTGACAATAAAATACAATTAAAAGAAAAGAAAAAATAAAGAACCCTGTGATTGCCAGGCAATTGAGGCATTAAAAAAATAAAGACAAAAACCAGTCTTCCAGTCCATTTTATTTGAAAACATCTCATCATCTCTTAAGCAGTGATCTTCTATTAACATTTATGTCTAGCTCGAGGGTAATCAACAGAAACTTATTTCTGAATTAATTAATATCCCATTGAGAACACATTTCATAGTGTCTCCAAGAAATTTCAGTACAACTAATGATCTTGCACATTCGTCAAAATGTTCAGGATTTTGAAATGCAGAAACATTGATAACATTTAATCAATTAAATGGTCAGACTTTAGTGTAATAAATATTGAAAAGACATCAAAATCTTTTATGTACATGGGTTCCTAAGTTTTTTGATTATTTTAAAACTTACAGTTTTAGTTGGTATCTTTAATAGTTGCAATTAAAAGCAATTATTGATTAATAAACTTAAGTATTTAGTACCTAAATATTCAATACCTAATGAATTATTTTATTAATAAGGGGATTTTTAACATTTATTTCTTTGGATAAGTAGATGAATTAATAAATGGAGATTATCGTAATTTTTAATTCATAACTATATACTGAAATTGTGTATTTTATAATTTTTATTTTATGTTCCTTTTTATTATAATTAATAGAAGGGTTACATTATATTTGCCAGATAGAAGGTGCATTATTTCACATACATTGATACCCCTTCTCATGTTTTTGTCCCAGTTTCCCTCCCCTGATCCCCTCATCTTGTATTCCCCCTTTCCTATCCTATTTCAGATATTTTATTATTTTTATTCACAATTTATGAATTGCAGACTAGGTCAAATACAATAGAAGCATTTGTTTTTTTGTATGAATTAGTGGCTCATTAGTAGTAAAACTTTTTGAAAGTATGTTCATAAGTTTGACTAATAAAAAATTAAATTAGAATTATAGTATCATATTTTTGGAAAACTATGGGCCAACTAATTTTGTGTTTTATTTCTGATTGAGTGGCTCAGTCAACTAGACGTAATCTCTGAAAAGTTCTCTTTGGAGTCCAAAGCATTTTAAATTAATTATTTTATGAGTATGGAACCGTAATATAGATTCTGGCATAAAAGCCTATAATAGGGGGTTGGGAATGTGGCCTAGTGGTAGAGTGCTTGCCTAGCATTCTTGAAGAAGCCCTGGGGTTGATTCCTCAATACCACATACACAGAAAAATCCAGAAGTGGTACTGTGGTTGATGTGGTAGAGTGTTAGCCTTGAGGAAAGCCCAAGGACAGTGCTCAGGCCCCAAGTGCAAGCGCCAGGACTAGCCAAAAAAACAAGCCTATTATATACCACAAAAAATGATCTAACAAATGTGATTATTTTGACACCAATTCTCACTATACAAAAAACAGTCAGTTTCTTCCTTGTGAATGAAGATGATTAGGGAAGCATGTAAAGTTATCCACTTCATTTGGGTTTATGTTCTGGTCTGATATCTTCTATTTAGAAGTAGTTTTCTAAGGCAATTTGTATCATTGTCAGCATGTGGCTTCTTCTGGAAATCAGAGGCAATTAACTGCCAAATTTGCCAGTGATCTCTTTTGTTGTATGACGACCTGCAAAACACTTTTCCTAACCAGACAGTTTATAGGTTTTCTCTTAGTGACAAAGGGAATAATACAGCTTAGAGCTTACAATGGTATATGTGCACTAAATGAAGAAAAATGTTTCATGGCTTATTCTTTGCATGAAATAGATGAAAGTACCTTCACACAGTCCTGGCAAACAAATTTAATACTAGGAGGCAATCATACATTTATATTAAACTAGGGACTGATGTCATTCATCCAAGCAATGCTGCTGAGTGCCCACAGATTAATGGTGAAGGGAATGTTGTGACTGTCCACTTTGACCTAGTCACCCAGTATTATATGCATGTCAGTTTATTAGGTCTCACCACTTTTTCAAGAGGTAGTGTCTCATTGCTCTATTGATATGGAAATAGAAAGACTTGGAAAAAATTATATTAAATGAAGTAAGCCAGACCAAAAGAAACATAGGGTGCATGATTTTCCTCACTTGTAATAATTAGAATGTGCCTATAAATCTACATGTAAACTTTATGAATAGTAAAAGACAAAATATTATACTTTGGTCAGGACTCTAAAGCATTCACACAGGGAGACCAAAGGAGGATATTCTTAGGAGAGGATCACAAGGGCTCAGTAATTATGTGCATATGATCATAGAAAATGTTGCTGCTTATGGAATTGAACTCCAAGAAATGAAAACAAGACGTTTTCTTTTTATTATACTGTTTGTGGTTCTTTTCTTCTTCTGATTTTTCCCTTTTGTCTCTGTTTTTGATTTCTCTACACTTTGTCTTGTAAGAGATTAGGGGAGAAGAAGGAAAATCACAAAAATGGTAGAACAAAGGGAGACCTAATTCAGCAATGATACTCACTAGACACTATGTTTGACACTACGTTTGAAGTGACATATAATTAATAATCCCTTTGGATATCACCTTTAGAATTAAAAAGAAACATAAAAAAGATATAGTGTCTCATTAAAGTACAAGGCCATATAGTACTTAGTCCTTTGATATTTGCAGTTGTGAGATTATTCTATGAACATACCAAGATAGGCTCTTTGAAGGAATATTGAGTAATCATGCTTTAGAGTCAGACAGGGTCTACTTAGTATCTGCTATATGGCTTAGGGAATGGTAGTTGAGACCGGTTCTGGATCTGCTTTTGTTTTTCTCAGTCTGAAAAATGAAGATACTGTTGTTTGTCTTTAAGTGTTGTAAGAATTAGAATACCTAACTTCCCCAAATATGATAAGTAGACACTAAAGGCTTCTTATCTTGAAATTGGGGCACTGAGCGGTATTCTTTTTATATTTAATCAAAGTTAAGCAAGAAAAATGTATCTTGCAATAATACAGAAAAAAAATGAAGTACTCCTTTGCCATCTAGGTTAAAGTAACTGATTTTAAGTTTGGTACATAGATTTTGTCAATTGCACTTTTTCATGTTTTCAGGAACTAGGCTATATAGAGAGATTATTGTTCATTTTTCAAAATAGGAATATTCATTAATTTCCACCTTAATAAATAGTGTACTTAGATATTTTTATGTTTTAATTTTTCATAACTGTGCTATGTGTATATTATAGCATGGAACTTTGGAAAATAAAGGAAATTTTCATTATTTCAAGTATGAGCTGTAATCAGATTATGCTAAATACTTCTCCATTTTGCCAAAACAAAATCAAACCCCTAAAGCCTGGGGGAGGAATTGTATAATTTGCTAATGATGATAGCCAAGATATTAAGAAGAGTCACATATATTTTCAGCAATGACCATTAGCGTTAATGATGTTCACTTACAGTGAGTTATCGAGAATTGAATCCAGAGAGAAGTAGATGGCTTAATAAGTATTTAGAGTTTATTAATCAAATTCTTACATATAACTCTCAAGAAATAATGATGAGATTAAGGCTTTTAATTCTTAAGGACATAATTATATATGGTTTTTTGCGATGAGTGTTCATGAATGCGCTTTATTAATTATGTTCATTTAAAGGTTCATATGTCCCAGCACACTTTAATTTTCACCACATTAGATGACAAATGCAATTAGTGAATGCAATCCGTGTCAAACATATACTAGCCAGTTGAATAATATGTTTATTGCAAACAATAAGAAATATATTATTTATGTGTTAGGCACGTGTTGATATTTTTAGGTATTTTGTTTTACTTTTAAGTCTTTTACCATATAAAAGTGTGCCACAGGTGACAGGCAAAATTTTACTGTTAAATTTTATTTTTTGAGTGATAAATTATTAGACTTTTTTTAAAAAAAATTTTTATTGTAATTAGTAAAAGGGTTACATGATATTTGCCAGATAGAAGGTGCATTAATTCACATACATTGATAGCCTTTCACATGTCTTGGTACCCATTACAATTCCCCCACCTCCCACCGTCTTGGTTTTCCCCGCTTCCCTATCAAATTTCAAATAACCAAGTACAACTAAATTCAATATATCAGATAACAAAGTGAGATACTGTAACAATATGAGATAACCAAGGGAAAGCAAAGATGAGATACAATATAATACATTAAGGACAACCATCGTTCATTATATGGCTTTTGTTTCAATATCCTGGAGGTCCTTTCAATTAGCTTCATACTATATGGCCTTATGTATCAAGATTTTGCTCTATTGCATATCTTGGCTAGTAGAGCTAAAGGTTTCTACTGATTATGACGAATGAGGGACACCATTGAGCCTAAGTTTCTTTGACTCTGGCTTACTTCACTTAATATGATTTTTTCTAAGCCTTTCCATTTCCTAACAAATGGGGCGATGTCATTCTTTCTGACAGCAGCATAGAATTCCATTGTGTACAAATACCACAACTTGTTGATCCACTCATCAACTGAGGGACATCTAGGTTGGTTCCATATATTTGCAATGGTAAATAGTGCTGCAATGTCTTTCTTCCATTCTATTTTTTTGGCTCCCTTGTCAAAGATTAGGTGGCCATAGGTCTGTGGTTTAGGATCTGGGTCCTCAGTTCTATTCCATTAGTCTTCAGGCCTATTCTTGTGCCAGTACCAAGCTGTTTTAGTCACTATAGCTCTGTAATAGAGTCTTAAATTTTGGAATTGAAATTCCTCCAGTGCTGTTCTTTCTGCTAAGAAGTGTTTTTGCTATATGGGGTCTTTTATTATTCCATATGAAATTTCGAATTGCCTCTTCTATTTCTTTAAAGAGTGACATTGGGATATTGATGGGTACTGCATTGAATTTGTAGATAATCCTTGGCAAGATTGTCATTTTCACAATGTTGATTCTTCCAATCCAGGAGCGTGGGAGGTTTTCCCATTTCCTTAGTTCTGCTTTAATTTCCTTTTTTAGGGTTTTAAAGTTTTCATCAATAAGGTCCTTTACATTCTTAGTTAAGCTAATTCCTAGGTACTTCATTTTCTTTGAGGCTATTGTGAAAAGAGTTGCTTTCCTGATTCCTCTCACTGTTGGCGTAAAGTAAGGCAGTTGATTTGTGAGGGTTGATTTTATGGCCTGCTAATCTTTCCAAAGCTTTGAATCAGCTCAAGGAGCTTGGGAGTCGAGTCTATAGGATTCTTTAAATACAGAATCATGTGCATCTGCCAAAGAAGGATAGTTTTATTTCCTCCTTTCCCTACGTGGATCCCCTTTATGCTTGCTTGTTGCCTTATTGCCACTGCCTAGGAATTCATTGTGAGTAATTTAGAATGCACTCCAGGGCATGCAATTTCTTCCTCCTCCTCCTCTTCCTCTTCCTCCTCCTCCTCCTCCTCCTCCTCCTCCTCCTCTTCCTCCTCCTCCTCCTCTTTCTCCTCCTCCTCCTCTTCCTCCTCCTCTTCCTCCTCCTCCTCCTCCTCTTCCTCCTCCTCCTCCTTCTCCTCCTCCTCCTCCTCCTCCTCCTCCTCCTCCTCCTCCTCCTCCTCCTCCTCCTCCTCCTCCTTCTTCTTCTTCTTCTTCTTCTTCTTCTTCTTCTTCTTCTTAATATATTTTTATTGTAATTAATAAAAGGGTTACATTATATTCACCAGATACAGGGTGCATTACTTCACAAACATTCATACCCTTTCTCATGTCTTGGTCCCCATTTCCCTCCCCCTACCCCCGCCCCTCATCTTGTTTTCCCCCCTTTCCTGTCGAACTTCAAATAACCAAATATGCATGTATACAATATATCAGATAACCCGGCGAAATACTGTAACAATATGAGATAACGAAGGGACAGCAAAAGAGACGAGAGATAACATAGCACATTAAGGACAATAATCACTCATTATATGGCTTTTGTTTCTATATCCTAGAGGTCCTTTCATTTAGCGTCATACTGTATACAGACCTTATGTGTCTAGGTTTTGCTCTATTGCAAATCTCTGCTAGAAGAGCCCAAGGTTTCTACTGATTTTGACAAATGAGGGAAACCATTGAGCCTATGTTCCTTTGAGTCTGCCTTACTTCACTTACTATGATTTTTTCTAAGTCTTTCCATTTCCTTACAAATGGGGCGATGTCATTCTTTCTGTCCGCAGCATAGAATTCCATTGTGTACAAATACCACAACTTGTTGATCCACTCATCAACTGAGGGACATCTAGGTTGGTTCCATATCTTTGCTATGGTGAATAGTGCTGCAATGAACATCGCTGTGCTAGTGGATTTAGCATGTCCTTGTTTCTGGACGATTGGGTAAATGCCAAGTAGTGGAATTGCTGGGTCATAGGGGAGCTCTATGTTTAGTCTTTTGAGAAACTGCCATACTGCTGCTTTCCATACTGGTTGAACGAGTTTGCACTCTCATCAGCAGTGTAGTAGTGATCCCTCCTGGCCACATCCCCGCCAGCATCTGCTGTTTTTGATTTCTTAATCATGGCCATTCTAACTGGAGTGAGGTGGAATCTTAGAGTTGTTTTGATTTGTATTTCTTTTATGGCTAGAGATGTCTAGGCATGCAATTTCTTTAATGCTAAAACGAATCCTTTAGTTCTAGAGTAACAATTTCGATATTTCTCTATTATCATTGTATCAATTATCTTGTGATAGTGTCTTGTAAGTTTAATTTATTGATGTATCCTAATGTGATGAAGCCATATAGATTGTATTCTTTCACATCATATGATAATTTGGAGATATTTTTCAGAATTTTTATAGAGATCATAAAATGTTTATTAGTATTTATTTATATTTTTATTGTAATGTATAGAGGGGTTAAGGTTACATTCGCCAGCTAGCAGGTGCATTACTTCTCATACATTGATACCCCTTCTCATATTTTGTCCCCATTTCCCTCCCCCACCCACTCTCAATCATCTTGTTTTCCCCCTTCTCTTTCCTATTTCAAATAATCAAATTCAGATCATAAGATTTTTATTAAAAGATTTTCAGAAAGGAGTTGCTGAGTGTGAGAAATAAAACACATTCCTCTCATTGTTTACCATTTGTTTGGGGCTCACAATGGTTGGACCAATTTTACTTAGTGCATTTGGAAAGTCAGGGGAGCCCTGGCAGTTTTTTAGAGTGGAAGCTGGGTGACCACCACAGATATTCTTCCTGTGGAGTCCAGAGTGAGCTTTTGTTTAGAGAATGGGGATTTCCAGTCTCTAAAGACACCACTGTAACTGAAGGGACTTTGGAATTTTTTAATATCAGCTATTGGACAGTTGTTATCATTACTGGTATTGGGACTTACACTGAACACTTGATGCTTTCTAGTCAGACGGTCAACACAAGCCATCCCTTCAGACCTTGTCACTTTACTTATTGTTGAATAGTATCTTGTGTTGTTGCCTGGGACTGGCCTTCCTTCTCATGGACTTCTTTGTAGCTGGGATGCTAGGTATGAACTGACACGCTTGTCTCATGGTTTGAGACCAGGCCTTAACTAATGTTTTTGCTCAAACTTCCTGGGTAGCTGTGATTACAGACAGCCACAAGCCAATGTACCTAATGTGCGTGGCTGTTTATCCATCTCAGCAAGACTCATGAGAAAAAGCGTACTTTTTGAATTCTAAGTATGGTCCTCCTTTTCAAAAACCTTGTTTTTCTTAGAAATGTACTTATTAATCAGGATGAACTTGGATGGTAATTATATGGTAATTTGTTTTCACTACTTCATAAATTTATAATGGTGGTAATTTGAACTTATTTCACTTTATAAAATTCTTTATAAATATAAGTTGCTGGTGATAATGTTTACTACTAGCCATTTTTCCTCCATGCAGTTTAACAAAGTAAAGTAATATACGTTTTAAACTGATAATTAATAGACAAATGTTTTTGACAAAGTAAAGTGGTACACTTTTTAAACTGATAACCAATAGACCAATATGTAAATTATTCTTATTTCTTTACCAAGAAAGATAAATCCATTATTCTTTATTTTTTTCCTTTATTTTTTATTGTACTTAAAAGTAATGAAATTTTAATTTAAAAGATTTTAATGTGGAGATTTTTCAGATCAGAATATTTGAAAACACTGTTGGAAGTCATGTACTGGTGACTCATATCTGTAATCCTAGCTACTAATAGGAGGCTGCCATATTTGAGTCAAGGTTCGAAGCCAGCACTCATTAAGAAAGTCCATGAGACTCTCAACTCCATTAACAATCAGGAAGTGGAGATGTGGCTCAAAATGGTAGAGTACCAGCCTTGCGCCCCAAAATATGTATATAATATTCATATATATGTGTATCTGTTTCTATATTTCTGCTTGCATATATAGAGAAATACAAATTTGTTTAAAATCAAATATTACATACAGATATTTAGATCTATAAATAAGTAACAATTCTAATACTTCTGTGGAAGGATAGTTTAGTTAGAAACCCAGTTCCTGGGGCTGGGATTTTGGCCTAGTGGTAGAGTGCTTTCCTAGTATGCACGAAGACCCGGTTTAATTCCTCGGTACCACATACATAGATAAAAGCTGGAAGTGGTGTTGAGGCTCAAGTGGTAGAGCTCTAGTCTTGAGAAAGTCCAAGGACAGTGCTCAGGCTCTGAGATCAAGCCCAGGACTGGCAAAAAACCCACAAAAACAAAAAACTCCAATGCTTTGTCTCATTTGACACACCCAGGACCAGAGTTCTAGTCCATGATGGACTAAAAAAAATGAGAGAGAGAGAGAGAGAAAATTGGCTGTAAGAGTGATTATCAGGATACATTCTATTTCTATGACTTGTCCAAAATCTTCTAGCCCCTACTTATAGGGAAAAAGATTTCTGGTCTATCTTTTAATTTCTTAGTGGCACTTTGTTCCATTTTTTTCTGTAGGTTATGCAATGTTAGGTTAGTTTAGATTTTAAATTTTTGGGTCAAAGAAAGATGTCACCATAAATATTTTAGCCAGTGTTTCAGAGACAGTTTTGATAATCTTTGTAAAATAATGTTATAAATAAAGTTCCAATATGTAGTAATTATGTTGTGGCTACAATCTGAACATTGGATGATAATAAGACACCTATATTTATAGATCCCTAAATGCTAGATAATAATGCTTTGTAACACCGCAACTAGAAATCTGTACTGTTCTTATTAATATGAACTGCTAAAGGCTATGAAAGATTGACAGGAACTATACAGGATTCCATTTTTTGTTTGTTGAAATATAAACTAGAGCTGTTCATTGAATAAAACACCACTCAGCTGGTATATACTAATGTTTGCATTACAGGAAGTCTAGAAAATGTAAGGCATAATTCTTATGTATAAGTATTAAAATTTGTCTTTTAAATTTTATCAGAACATTCAAAATTACAATATCCATTTCTCTTAGGGTCTTTGATATATAGATTATTGTACTAAGATCCTAGGAAGAACATAGCTAAATTTCTTCTATCTTGTAGATACTTATAACAAAGAATTCATCCGTCTGTTTGCCATAATGTTGGACACAGAAAGTCCTTTAACAAATATATACTGGGAAAATTACCCAACCTCAGTGTGTACTCCTTTTTATGATAAAATATTATTCAATTATGAAGACCTAAATAGCACGTAAGTGACTGATATGCGTTATCATTAACCATGTTTTAATGCCTAAAGGGAGAATAGATTTCAGATGGGACCAATTTTCAAGTTGTAACTTAGTGAGAGATAATCACTTTATCTCACATCATCTTTCTTTTTTTGCCAGCTCAGGGCCAGAGCATTGTCCTTGGGCTTTCTCAAGGCTAGTGCTTTACCACTTGAACCACAGCACCACTTACACATTTTTTCTATGTATGTGGTACAGAGGAATTGAACCCCAGTCTTTGTTAATGCTGGCATGCACTCTAGACAGTAGGCCAAACTCCCGGTCTCACATCATCTCTTTTAAAAAAAAATTGCGCCAAGGTAATAATTTTATTCTGTGTAGGAGGAAATTTGCTATCGTTTGCTTATAACACATCAAGCAACATCTGCAGTATGGTACAGGTTAGTAAGCCTGTAATTCAATTGGAAATATTGATTGCATCTTTCTTCTCTCAAACTTTCTGCCTTATTCCTGAAGAGATTTTTACTCATATATTTGATTTAGCCAAAGTTTCAACCACCATTGAGTGAAGTAAACTGTTATCTTTACAGATTGCATTCTAAGATGAACTCATTTCCTCTGCAGTACAATTATTCGTGTTTAAATGATATTCTGTCCTCTGGATAGATTTAAAATGCATGCAAAGATAATTAGGAACTATATGCATTTTGTTTTCGCCTTAGAATTTTATCATCCAGAGATTTAGATTACACCATTTTTAATTGCTTTGGGCTAGAATACAGCTTTTAAATGTAGTTAAGCCACCCAGAGATAATATTTTAAGAATGCTTTAGTATGTGTTAGCAAAATATAATCAGGAAACTGCTATTTATGATGAGAAGTATGTTGTATTAAAAGAGGAATGAAGCAGAGGGAGTGGGAACTGGAACGTGTTCATGAGAGGATAGTGTGGCTGAAGAGAGTTGTACATACAAACATACGACATTATTTAGCTGTGAGTTGGGCAACTTAAATGATGTCATTTGTTCTTATCAATTTTTTTTGGTTCTTGCATGTGGAATGCTTCTGTTGGCTTGCTGAAGCTTCATTTCTGTGACAATTAACTTAGAGCAGGCTGACAAGTTGAACAAAACTGCAGACCATAGGCCATCCCCATTTTCCTTGTATTCTTAGTTAAACACAGAGCATAGTGTTTGCATCTGCTACATGCTAAGACAATGGGACTCAACATGGAGTTTTCAGACCCCTAGGTTTCCTTGAGATTTTAGGAGGTTAGAAGATAAGGTTTCCATAGTAATGATAAAGCATTATTTGCTGTTTTTTGTGTGTTTGAGGTTTGCTTCACTGGTACAAACTCAATAATAGGCAAAGGTGCTGTAAAACCTTAGTATATCACTGAAAGGACACTACACTAGTAGTTTTTGTAACCTTTACTACCAAGTGCTCAGGCCTAATTGTGATCAGACAATCCCATGTCCTTGTAGAGTAGGCAGATACTGTCAATAAATCTCAGTACATTGAGTGCATACTTTTAAACAGTTTGTGTGGCATGGTGAGACTCATTCACAAAGTACTTCTGCTGGAATGATGATACTTGATCAGATTGTAAGCTAAACTACTATTTTGATTTCATATCCCTTTTCTAACTTTCTTATCTGAATAACATCAAATTTTGTTCATGCAGCATAACCAGAATGACAAATCCAAGCAGATTTAATTCAGATTTAATTGAGAAATATTGTCTTCTATCAAGTCAAATATTAGAGAGATGTGTACGATTTGTCAAAAGTTAATGCAGTTTTCACCACATATTTTTGTTAGAGTACATCAGTAGCTCATTAAATATATAATTCTTGTGAACATGGCCTACAAGATGGTTGAATAACCAAACTGTTTTTTAGTTACTTGATTTCAACTTCACATTTGAAAAAATATAAGTTGATAAAACTCACATAATCATATGCTTTCTAGAGTATTCAGTAGTTTTGAAAGTTATCATGGTATTTTCAAGCCAAAGAAATTTTAGAGCAATTCTTGTTTGTGGCCTCTTGAAAATTAATAGGCATGTATCTGAGTTGCATTTTTGCCTATACACTTGCACTTTGTAAACAACCTTTATCTCACCATATTTTTCTCTCAGTACAGAGTATGAGAAAGGAATAGCTATGAGAGGCACTAAATGTTGTCTTTTGTCACAATCTGTGAATTGCACAGATACTCATGTCTCCGACTTAGAGAAAGTCATGCCTGTTTTGTGAATGACCTTCGGATGGATTCTTCAGTCACCTCTGATCTTTTTCAGGCTTCTTTCCTTCTTACAGCTTTTAGACTGCTTCAAAATTCATAAAAGCAACTAGTAGGTTTTCTTTAGGATACTATACTGTGAAAATAGAATTGGGAATTCTGATTCCTTACAGTAATTCAGCAAAAGTTCAAGGACACCCTGCACAAAGAAGATATGAGCCATTGTACGAACTTGCAAAGGCATTCATTTACCTTAGCTCCTGAAATAACATTGGATCAATAATAAAAGGTAAAATCAACCACTGGAAATAGGTACAGTGAATTGTGCAAATGAAGCATAGCATATGGATTACTACAGTTAGCTTCATACATAATGAACTTTAATCCAGACTTTATTGTTACTTTACCAAATTACAATGTAAAGGGGAGTGAGAGGCAGTAGATCAACAATGTGTGCTTCAAACAGACCAGGGAATAGCTAGTGAGTGGTGGCCTGGTGGTGTGTTGACCATTTGTTATCTCCTGGGAGTAAAATTCTGGTAAAGAGCATAAAATAAATTATAAGCTTTTCCACTCTACAGCCAAAAACTCATTTATAAGTTTCTCTCATCCTCCGTGTGTTTTGCAGGGCACTTTATGGTCTGCCCAATGAAGCCTCATTGCTTTCCTTTGACGGAGAGGCAGGGAGGTCCTTCATGAATTTTCTTCATTATGACCTGTGGAATAGATAAAATGTGTACGTGTAATATACAAGTGACATGCAGTGGCAAGCTCTTAACTAGGCTCTTGGGGATACTGTGAGAATAAATAAATCCTTTTCCTGCAGGGCTTGTTGTAGGACAACAGTGAGACTGAAAAGCATCAGAAAATGTGTGATTAATGACTTATAAATTAGAAAGTGCAGTGTCAGAGCAAATCCAGTGAGTACTGTTTGGTAGCCTGCATATTAGACGAGTAATATATTTTAAAATCTTTTCTGCAGTTAGTAGATATCTTAGGTAAACAAAAAAAGCTCAGACAAAAATTGGTCTTTTGTTATCATCATACATATTTAATAAATTTTAATGTTTTGACCTATTTTGTCCTCATCCACCTGTGAGCATGTGGTATTTCATATTTTATCCATAGTTGTTCACTGCCCTTTGGAATATTTGATTTGGCTGTGATTTCCATTTGCATGTTTAAGTACATACTCCTGCAGGAATTAAAACTTGCCTCTCTCTGAGGGTTACACTCTGAGCTGTAACTTCCTTTTCTAGTGCAGGTACTCTTTACTCCTGATCAGCACATGGAGTTCATTTGGCCAGAACTGGTGTTCTGTAGCCAGTGACCTCTGTGAGCAGTTCACATCAGTGGTGTTTTTGGTTAAAGTCCTAATTAGCCTTCTACAGCTAAGGAGCATGGGTTATGAATCTGCTCATTATTATGAACGATAGGGCCAGTGCTTAAAGATTGCCAGTTTGGCACCGAATCATAATTATTGATGAAAAGGCCTTGTCCCAGAAATGGAAATCACAATCATTATATTTAATCTTTCTATGGCTAATGTATTTTCCCCCTAGGGAAACAGATGCCAGAGGGTGCTATTAGTCATAGAAAGTTCCCCATCCAGAGAAATCAGAAACACAGGAAGCTAAATCCTGGAGTTTTTAGCTACTATTTATCCATGAGCTTTTACAAAAGATGTAATGCCCAGAGTCTTCCTGTCTATATATCTGTCCTACATAATTTCACCAACTGTTGATCCTTTGGGGGTTGTTTTTATTTATGAATTAAGGTGCTTAATAAATGGCTAAACAGAATACCTTTTTCCAGAAGTTCTTACTGGACCCTGAGCAAAACATTCTATCAGAATGGAATGTGGAAATAATCCCTTTTGGTTGAAACACTGAATTTTACAGACAAGAATGGACTGGTCCAGGACACTGTGGTCCCAGACTCCCTGCTTTAGATGATAATATCTATTCAGTTTTCTTGTCTTGAGTAAGATTACATGAATTCATTAATTTAACGAAAAATTTCATTTAAGAGAATCTTGTTAAAAAGATGAAAAAACCTCGGTACCACATACATAGAAAAAAGCCCGAAGTGGTGCTGAGGCTCAAGTGGTAGAGTTCTAGCCTTGAGAAAGTCCAAGGACAGTGCTCAGGCCCTGAGCCCAAGCCCAGGACTGGCAAAAAAAAGAGCTACCAAAATCTATTTGGGGCCGGGAGTTTGGCCTAGTGGTTAAAGTGCTTGCCTAGCGTGCACGAAGACCCAGGTTCGATTCCTTGGTACCACATACATAGACAAAAGCTGGAAATGGTGCTGAGGCTCAAGTGGTAGAGCTCTAGCCTTGAGAAAGTCCAAGGACAGGGCTCAGGCCCTGAGCTCAAGCCCAGGACTGGCAAAAAAAAAGTAAAGAGAGAAATGTTAAAAAAAAAAGATGAAAAAAATAGTAAATTGACTTTGTGGCCAAAGGCAGTGTTTCTGTAATTTATATAATAATATAATTAAATTAGATAATCTTTAGAAACTATGAGTCTAATTTTGTCTGGGCTTTAGATTCCACTTCTTATTTTAGTTGAAGATGTGCCCCACAATAGCAGCAGAGCTAGAATTCCGGGATTATATCTAGTTCATTGTGTTTCAGACATTTCTTAGCGCTACCAGACTGTCTAACTAGTCAAAATATTCATTCCTCTTCCTAATCTCCTGTCATCTCTTACCCTTACTCTGCCATTTCTACTTATAGCATGCACTTTATATCTAGTGTAATTGAAGAAAGGCACAATTGCAATTTTGCTTACACACCTCCAAACATTTATACTGACCTTAAAAATGGTAGTTGGAGTACAGAGGTATATCTACCCCTTTTTAGGCTTTCATCCTTGGCATTGTAGCTTAATGGATGTAAATATGGGTTCTGAAAGCTGCTGCTTAGCTTCAAAACTTACTGCATTCATTTACAACCTAGATGACCTTGAACAAGCCACTCTGTGCTTCACTGTTTTCTTTGAAAAACCTCCGAGGTTATTAAGAGTAAATGCCTCAAATTTCTGTGAACATTAGATGAGCAGATATTCATAAACACTAAGGGCCATGCTGGTACACAGTGTGTACTTAGTAAATGGAAGCTGTTATATTGTCCTTTACTTTGAAGAGACAAAATACTATATAAAATAATGGGTTATGAAGGTATTAAACTTTCAAAAGCACATGTAAATAAATTCTCGATTAGTTAAATTCATTTCTGTGGAACATTTTTCTGAGTGGCCTTAGAGAGACCCATTTCTTTCCTTTGCATCGTTTGTAATGCTCAAAATTAACTGTAGGTTGTATTGTATAGGAATGCAATTTATCAAGATGATAAATTTGTCATGATGAAAACATCTGTGCTCATTCTAGTCCCATTTAGGAGACAGATGCCCTTTAACACAGAAACTCATCTGTCCTCGTGTAAAACTTAAGATGAAACTTTTGGGGAATCCTTCACCTGTGGTGCAAGTGAGGCGACTGCTGTGGAGAGCTTTCTTTAGCGTTAGGAACCAGCTTGCAGTGGATCTTGGACTCCTGTTCTTGTAACTAATAAACCTACTTCGTAGAACTTGTTACAGGACTGTGTTCTATTTTTTAGACCCAAGACAAGGTGATAACTAGATGACAGTGACCTTGCTTCAGATTACAAAACCTCACAAAAAGCCTGTTTAGGTAGATAACTACAATGAGGGACATAAAGTAGCCAAATGGCTAGTGGCTAACAGTCGGCTTCCCAAACTCATGTTCCTGGTACCTTTATATCCTATAGCTTGTTATTATACTGATCCAGGTCACAGACGCCAGTCACTGCTTAACTGAGATGCAGTCTACTGAGTGAGTAGCCAGAACTACAGGTGTGAGTCTTGGGTCCTAAACCCACCACCGGCTTTTAATAGCCTCTGGATGGTGGGCTGTCACCTTGAGCTTAGAGAATTTGGATTGAGTGGTCTTTAAATCCATTTTCAGGGATGTTGTTTATTATTCTGCTGTGGTCAATGGAACCAGACTAGTGACTGTAATGAGAACTTAGGTCTGCATGTCAGGAGACTGGGGTTACCTTCTCATCTCAGCAACCTTGACCTGCTTGCTTAAACTGTGTGTAGCCCAGACTCCTTCTTGTGTTTACACACAATGTAACTAAAGTATCCACTGCATACATTTTGCATGTCCAGTGTGGGTTAGCAGAGGCCTTGGCTTTCTCTCACAGCCTCCCAGGGAGTGGAAGATGGAGGCTTCCCTCCTTGGGGCTCTACCCATATGACACAGTCTTGCCCATTTACCTCATATTTGGAAAAATGAGAATCTGGAGAATTCTGGACTAGCTTTTGATTTCCTTGTCTCAAAGTGGCACATTCCCCCTTTGGTTCCCATTTCAAGAACAAGAAGCAATCATTAACCCCTTTCTCTTTTCCATCTCTGCTCGGCAAGCTAAACTGTAAGACAGCTGAGAAACGTGGGAGTTCACAAGTGCTATTTGTTACATGTCTTTCCATATGAGAAACACAGGAGTTCACATGTGCTATTTGTTACATGTCTTTTCATGTGAAGGAATTTTGAATTTGCATTTTGCTGTTTATTTCCTGAAGTAGTGGACACACATTTTTTGAAACTGAACTTAAACATATATGAGCCATATGTAGATGAGACTGTACCAGTGGAGACAGCATAGGTGAAGCCTGGTGCCTGGCTGTGTTGTTCTACATAGCATGACAAGAAGGCTTTGTAATTGCACCAGGGTGCCTCAAAGGACCACTAAGAGCACTTCTGTGTCCAGGGTAAGACCTGCCTAGCTTAGGGACTTTGTAGTTCACAGCCACTGAAATTTTATTTGCCATTGATCATACCTAGTGTGGCTTTATTAAGCGATGTGCCCAATATGGTGGCACATGACTGATGTCTCAGCTAGCTATTCAGGAGGCAGGACGGTGTTGTCTGAAGCCAACCAAAAGAAAGTTAGTGAGCGTCTTTCTCGGACACCAAATACAAATGCAAATCAAAGAACACCAAGAATTACTAGGTAGAACGATTGCCTATCGCATGGGAGGCATAGGTTCAATTCCTAGTGCTAAAATGTCAAAATAAAGTGAAGCAAAAAATAGCAGTGATAATGCTAGTAGATTCGTTTCAAGAAGAGGAGGTTTGGACACTATTTTATGTTATTAACTCTTGTAGAATGGGTTGTATCTCATGAACTCTTGACAGAATTTTTGGGGAATAGTGTTTACCCTTGGATATACAAACAGATTTTGCAAGGATTGTGGGAGTCAGTAAGACAATGCTGTGTATCACAATCCATTCTGCTAATGTCAGTAGCCGATATGTAAAAATTTTTAAAATTAACATCTGAGACATCATTCTCAAACACAAGGTTTCCTAATTCCTTGCCTAACTCATCATCAGTACTATTGACTGTGTATTAGAAATTAGAAATAAAATGAATAAATAGTAGTAAACTGTATGAATCAAATATAATACCAAATCTGAAACCAGAGTCAGGTTAATATTTTGAAAGTATCCTAGGCAAATACATTGTTAAAGCACTTTTGTGAATTGCCTCTATCTTTAAAACATCCCATGAAAAACAGGTTGTTATTCAGAGGAGAATAGTGAATCTCAGGGGTTAGTACTTTTGACCCTTGTCCACTATTACATTAGGAGATATTTACAGACAGCCATGTACTCCAAATGCAAATTGTTAAAGAGGTTGTAGTGACTTTCCAGCCTTGTTTAATGCCATTGTTTGCTTGCTTTTTTACATTGCCAGCATTTAAATTCAGAGTTCTGAATTATAATTTAAACAGTAAAGAAAGCTTTGATTCCAATATATTTTTATGCAGTTCCATGGTTTATTTTTCATACAGCTAATGAGAATAAACAAATGACAGATGACTCTGTGGGGCAATATTGTCTTTTGACCCATTGAAAATGTTTAATAGTTTATATAAATCAAGCCCAGTAAAAAAGTGACTTATTTAAACTGGCTTCAAGGCACTGTACACAATAGTAATGACTCCATCTATTCTTCCAAATGGAGGAAGACTGAGAACAAATGTTGGTTATTAACTATTCATATATCCCACACCACAGCACCTTGATCTTTGTGTAGTACTAGCGACTGCATACAGCGATAAAGATTGTAAAACTAAATAATGTATTTATCTTCATGAAGTTAATTTAAGAGCTTTATTTTAAGAGTAATATTCTGTTGATGACATTTATTTCCTAGAGATCCCTGAGTTATGATTAGGACAACAGATCTGTTTTGTTTGGCGTAAGTAGTATTCATGAGTATTTGTTTCTTGGATTTGTGACTGTAGTAGGTATGATAATGATTCCTAATCTCTACAAGTTATGAATATCTTGCATTCTATAGCAAAAAGGGCCTTACAGATAGGATTAAGTTTGTAGACCAGGTTTTAAAATCAGGAAACTCTCCTCCATTGTAAAATTTAGGTAGACCCCATTTGATCACATGAACTTTAAAACGAAGAAAGTTACCTTGGAAGGGAGAGAAATGTGATAATAAGAAAGTATGAAATATTCATGGCACAAGAGACATTTAAATTACTATTGTCTTAGAGAGGCTACATGGAAAACAGGATGAGTTTGGAGAGTGGTGTGTCAGGCCTGTAATCATAGTTACTCAGCAGGTTGAGATCCGAAGGATTGTGGTCCAAGGCCAGTCAGTGAGGAGTTTTCTAGACCACATCTGTAAAATAACGAGCAAAGAGCAGGGCTGTACTGACTTAAATGGTAGAGTTCTGGCCAACCACGTAAATCAAGTAAGCGTGCCTGAGTTCAAAAATTTTATATGTATTTGTGCATGTGCCCGTGTAGCTTAAAATCAAACTATATGTTGGCTATAAGTAACTTACTTTACATTTAAGGGCATGTGTAGGCTGAAAGTGAAGGAAAAGAATACACATCCCATGGAAAAGGCAAGCAAAAAAAAAGAATGAAGTGGCTATATTTATATCATACAGAGTAGAATTTCAGTAAAAATTGTTCTAAGACATAAACAGAAACAATATGTAGTTATGTAAGTTCCAATTCACCAAGAAATCATAATAGTGGTAAATACATAATCACTATCATAAGAGTAAATATATAAAGCAAAACTGCCCAGGCCATTGAAGGTCATCCTGGAGGGAGAAAGGTCATAAGATCTCTCATAACCAATTGCACACACCTATCACCCCAGCTGTGCAGGAGGCAGAGATCTGGAAAATCAGAATTTAGTATAGGCAGAAGCTTTCATGAGATCCCACTTCAACAGGTGCTGGGAATGGCGGCATGTGCTAGTAGTCCAGCTAGTCTGAGAAGAGTGAACAGGAGTATCAAGGTCCATCACTGAGGCTCTATCTTAAAAATAACTGCAATATAGATCTGGAGTTTTGGTTCAAGTGACCGAGCACATTCTTAGCAAACATAAAACCTTGAGTTCAAAACCCAGGACAGTCAAAAAGAAACAAGAAGTGTTTCAAATAAGTAACCTAACATTATACATTACACATTATAATGACATTGAAAAAAAAGGACAAATGAAGTCCAGTTTGCAGAAATTAGTATTTAATGTAGAACCAAAACAACAATAGAAACAAAGAAAATGGAAAATCAGTAAAGACAAAAATCAGTGAACTAATAATTATTTCTTATAAAAATTAAAGTCCTTCTTTCTGACAGCAGCATAGAATTCCATTGTGTGCAAATACCACAACTTGTTGATCCACTCATGAATTGAGGGACATCAAGGTTGGTTCCAAATCTTTGCTATGGTGAATAGTGCTGCAATGAACATGGTTGTGCTAGTGGATTTAGTATGCCCTTGTTTCTGGATGATTGGGTAAATGCCAAGTAGTGGAATTGCTGGGTCACAGGGGAGTTCTATGTTTAGCCTTTTAAGGCAGTGCCACACTGCTTTCCATAGTGGTTGAATGAGTTTGCACTCCCACCAACAGTGTAGTAGTGATCCCTCCTGGCCAAATCCCCTCCAGCATCTGTGATTATTCGTTGTCCTGATCCTGGCCATTCTAACTGCAGTGAGGTGGAATCTTAGAGTTGTTTTGATTTGCATGTCTTTTATGACCAGAGATGTTGAGCATTTCTTCATATGTCTATAGGCCATTTTTGTTCTTCTTCAGAGAAGACTCTCTTTAAGTCTTTGGCCCATTTTTTCATGGGATGGTTGTTACTTTGGAGATTAGTTTTGAGGAAATGGAAAGACTTAGAAAAAATCATATTAAGTGAAGTAAGCCAGACTCAAAGGAACTTAGGCTCAATGGTTTCCCTCATTTGTCAAAATCAGTAGAAACCTTGGGCTCTACTAGCAGAGATCTGCAATAGAGCAAAATCTTGATACATAAGCCCATACAGTATGAAGCTATTTGAAAGCACCTCCAGGATATTGAAACAAAAGCCATATAACGAATGATTGTTGTCTTTAATGTACTGTGGCGTCTCTCATCTCCTTTGCTGTATCTTGGTCATCTCATATTGTTAGAGTATCTCACTCTGTTATCTTATATATTGAATTTAGTTGTACTTGGTTATTTGAAATTGGATAGGGAAGGGGGGAAAACCAAGACGGGTGGGGGGGCGGGGGTAGGGCAATGGGTACCAAGACATGTGAAAGGGTATCAATGTATGTGAATTAATGCACCTTCTATCTGGCAAATATTATGTAACCCTTTTACTAATTACAATAAAAAATTTAAAAAAAAATTAAAGTCCTTCAGGGGCCGCGAGTTTGGCCTAGTGGTTAAAGTGCTTGTCTAGCATGCATGAAGATCCAGGTTCGATTGCTGGTACCACATACATAGAAAAAACCGGAAGTGGTTCTGAGGCTCAGGTGGTAGAGCGCTACCCTTGAGAAAGTCCAAGGACAGTGTTAAGGTCTGAGCTCAAACCCAGGACTGGAAAAAAAATATTAAAGTCCTTCATCTATACTAAGAAATAAACAATATAAAAATAAATAAAATTAGATAAAAAGAGAGGAGGTATTACAATGGATGTTTCAGAAAGAGAAAGGACCATTCGAATTTATAAGAATTATCTGAAAGAAAAATAATTGACCTAGGGGAACTGGGAAACAGTCCTACAAACATAAAACACTTATGCATTTAATCATGAAGAAATGGAATGTAGAAATGACATACAGTCATTTAGGAGAAAAGCTTAAACCATAACATTTCACTGATGAACCATACCAAACATAAGGGGGGAAAACCAAGACGGGTGGGGGCTGTGGGGGGGAGGGAAATGGGTACAAGACATGTGAAAGGGTATCAATGTATGTGAATTAATGCACCTTTTATCTGGCAAATATCATGTAACCCTTTTACTAATTACAATAAAAAAATTAAAAAAATAAAGGAGAATCAATAAAGACTCTTTAGTTGTTTCAAAAACTAAAAGAAGATGGATTACATTGAAATTCATTTTATGAGGCCAGGCATTGACTTGTTACTAAAGGGTAAGTTAAGATACCTCAAAGAAAACCCAAATCCCAATGTTGATTGAAACACTGCACCATACTCAAGAAGTGGTAAGGGCTCAACCACAGGTAAATTGACAAAGTATATGTGTTATATACACAAAATTGGGTATTATTGAACCCTAGAAAAGAAGGGAGTTCAACCACAGGCAGCTGTAGGGACGAATTCTGAAGATGTTGTGTTAAGCAAAGTAACCTCATCACAAGACAACAAAGACTTGTACAAGTTACCTAAAATAGACAGCCTCACGGTGTTGCGGTGATGGGTAGCCGAGAACAGAGGCAGGAGAGTTACTGATCCTGGGCACTGAAACCCAATTGTACAAGATGAATAAATTCTGGAGGCTCTGCTTTATGGAAAGAGAAGAATCTCATGGCCAGTAGTTACCAAAAAATAAAGAAATGAAGATTTAAAGGGTCTTGACCAGATTAGGACACTCATGATTAACTGAGGATTTGCTATGCTTCTTCCAATGAACTAGGCTTCAGCGTCCTTTATTTTTGCTTTGTGTGCCATTCTACATTAGACCTTACTCTGTTTCTCTTACCAGCTTTCATTTGTTTTATTTTTAGTAGAGCTCAGAAGACTAAGAAAGTTGGTTGCTGTGGAAACAAAACCCTTCTTTTTCACAAATATTTTTCTAAATGTCATGCTTAGGTTCTCCCTAAGCCTGAGTTGCTATGCCAGTGTCCCTCCTCTGTTTGTTGGACAAGGCTGGACAAATGTGTTTGCCACAAGTTCCCAAGTAAAAGCACTGCTGTAGTATTCTACATTTAATTTCACTTGAAGACAGGGCATGAAATTCTAGGAATTATTTAGCCTTAGAAAGCAGTGAAAGAAACAGCCAGAGTAGTAGTTACAGGGAGCACTACTGCCCAAAGTGTCTTCATGAATCAGTGTTTCAGTGAAGATTCATCATCACTTATGAGCTGTCATAGCATACCAGGTATCCCCTTATCCTTCACAGAATAACCTTAATATTTATCTGTGCAGTGTTCAGATATTTTCAAAGCTATCAGTGCTCTGGTAGCTTAGGCAATGTCTTTAAATCTTGACCCTCACTTTGTACTAAATAATTTTCATAAAGCCAGTACCTTTAAAAAGTTTTAGCAACTCTATTATGTGAATTAATGAAAGATGAATACTGTACTCATGATTTTTGAGGACAGAGTTGTGTGTGCTATACTATTTGAATCATGTCCCTGGCCCTGTCTGCTTTAGTTATTTTTTTTTCCTTTCTAAGACTTTGAGTTTTTTTCTGGGTTGCTTTTCTGCCCCAACCTTCCTATCTCCACTGATATTATTGGTGTTTGTTTCTTCTAAGACACAGATTGAGATCATTTATAGGCTCTTGTAGAAAAAAATGCCTTGGTAGTTATCTGTTGTCAATCATTACTTATGATTCATGCTACTGAAGGTGATTTTACTATAATTCCAGTTTAGTTGGTACCTTATTGAATGCTTGTGCCATATTAGGAAGCTAAATATCCCTCAGTAAATCCTTTCTGGTACTCACAAGAAGTCTGAAAAGAAGTTGAATGAATTATATTTATTCCAAATGATTTGAAAACATCAGTTGTCTAAAAAGAGTAGGTATATCATAGCCTTTAAATGTCAGTTAGCATTAACAATTCCTGGTTAGGAGATGATTGGGAAGGGGTGGAGGAAGAGAAAGGGGTACAAAAATATGAGAACGGGTTATCAAGGTTTGAGAAGTAATATACCCCTTACCCGATGTATGTAACTGCAATCCCTCTATACTTTATCCTGATAATAAAATACAATTTAAAAACTTCATTGTAAATTTACATCCAGCTTTTAGGACAGTCTCCAGTGCTTATATTCTAGAGGGGACCAGATAATAAATACTAAGCATAATAAAGTAGTAAATTATATTGCACAAAGGAACATGACATCAGAAGGATAAAAGGAGAAAAGTTCACAGGAATAAGGATTGAAAATGCATGAGGCAGGGTAGCAGTGCCTGAATGGTCTTTGAGAAAGTGATCTATGAGCAAAGTGTGCAGGTTGGGGGTTTGGTGACCATCAGGGAGAAACACACAGGCAGAGGAAAGTGATGATCTGAGCTGTTTCATGTTAGAGATCACCTGCCACCCTGAAGTAACATCAAGTATGTACACCACTGCACTTAGTGGGAGTGAAGGGCGAGGAGGAGATGGGATCAGAGAGGAGGCAGGCAGGACTTCTGCTATGCTTGCAGATAACAGAAGGTCTTGACACTCTCTTCCGGGAGTTTGGCTTTGACTGAATGAAGAGAGACTATGCATGCCTGGATTTTGGACACAGCCATGCTAGCATCTGACTTAGCCTTTGCAAAGACCTGGCAGCTCTGTTAAGAATACCTCTTGCCTCATGTCATTGTTGGTCTTCTAGCATATTCAGGAGTCTAATTTTTTTGCAGATATCTATGATCAACTTCACTTCTGGGCATTTCACGGTAGATGATTAAAATGCATTGACTTCTTTGTATTTTAAAATATTGAAGCTTTTAGAATAATGTTAAAAATAACTTTCTTGCCCAAATCGAAAATATAAATCGACTAATTTAAGGAAACTTTCTTTCTCTGATTACTTATTATCACTCTTACATTTGAAAAGCCTCAGGCAATTTTTGCAGGTTCTTCCCTGTGTTTTTACAGCTCAAAATGAGATCCTATTTAGACTATATTAGTTAATTAATTCTTAACAATTTTATGCAACTTGCACTAAGTATCAGCATTAATTAGTAGGTTCAAAATGGTAACTTTTTCAGGAGGGCTTATGTTATAAAATTGCATGTTTTCCAGGTTCTCTTAAATTGAACAAAGGGAATTTACGGTTTCTGTGCCTTGACTATTGGATTGTTTCTCTTCTTTGACTCCCACTTGTTTTAATTTACAGCAATATTTATAAAGTAACTGATCTTTGGAGAATATGATTACCTGAAATTAAATCGTGGTTAGTTATAGATGTAACAGTTTGCAAAGCATTGCTTAATAAGACTTTCGACTTTTCTTGTTGGAAATGCCATTATGTTTAGTTATATAAAATATGTAAAATTTAGATTGAAACTTGTTTAAGTCAGGTGCCACTGGCTCATAGCTGTAATCCTAGCTACTCAGGAAGCTGAGATCTGAGGATTGTGGTTAAATGCCATCCCAGCAGCAAATCCATAAGAATATTATCTCTTCCAGAAAAAAAACCAGAACTGGGGTTGTGGCTCTATCTATGACATATAAACCTTCAGCTTAATTTAATTATATTCTAAAATCTATGTGCCAGTGATCATATATAGAGATTCCCTTCTTGAATACTTGTTTGTTAAACATGACATTTGGAATATAATGTAAAAATCAATGTTAATAAATTCTTTAATTTAAAAAAAAGAAAAAAGAAACAGATTGTCACCCTAATGTACTAAATTATATAGAATGTTATACAATAAGTACTTTGGGATGCTAATGATATATAGCTCTGTACAGGTCCAGTAATGCTTAAAATAAAAACTTTGATTCAAATTATTGAATAATATTTTGAGAGCTCTCACAATATACACAGCATTTATCAGTATCTGTGAATTATAGAATAAATTTTTAAGAAGGGAAAATATCAAAGCATGTTGAGATTACTAATGTTATATAGGGGATAAAAACATGGGAAGGGGTATCAAGGTTCAACAATTAATGCACCTATTACCTGTATAAATGGGATGCTTCCAGAACTTAGAAAATCATAACATTTGAGAGGTAGACAACACTATAGAGATGAGTCCTAATTGACAGCCAAAGAAATTATGTATCTTCCTAAGGTCATGGGACTTTCCTGGGAGTATGGTTGAAGGTAGAAGTGAATTTCTCCAAGGTTGTCCTTGCAGCTTTTCTCACCTTTTGAAGCACTGGACAATGCAAGGTAAGTGCCAGTGCTCCCGTGTGTGTACAAATTAACTGATGATTCATTATCAGATGGTTAGTCCTATTTTTAATCAACACTTTCTGAATATTAATGTTCTTTCTGCTAGTGGTTTGATAGAACAGTTTCAGAATTTTTAAACTGGTCTTTCTGCTGGAGTATATACATTGAGTTATCAAAATGTCTATAGGACATTTTTGTTTCTTCTTCACAGAAGACTCTCTTTAAGCCTTTGGCCCATTTTTTAATGGGATAGTTGTTACTTTGGAGATTAGTTTTGGAGTGATTCAATTTTTTGAGTTGTTGATATATTTTAGATATGAGGCCTTTGTCCGTTGTTTGGTTGGTGAAGATCTTCTCCCACTCTGTAGGCTTCCTAACTAATTTACTAGCTATGTCCTTTGCCATACAAAAGCTCCGCAGTTTAATGCAGTCCCATTTATCCAGCCTTTCTCTGATTTGTTGTGATTCTTCGTCCTAATTAAGGAAGTTTCAACCTGTCCCAAGGAGGCCTAGTGCATCTCCTAACCCTTCCTGTAAAGTTTTCAGTGTGTCAGCTTTTACCTCCAGGTCTTTGATCCATTTGGAGTGCAAGGTGACAAAGAAGGATCCAACTTTAGGTTTCTGCAGGTGCTTAACCAGTTCTGCCAGCACAACTTGTTGAAGAGGCTGTCTTTCTTCCATTCTATTTTTTTGGCTTCCTTGTCAAAGATTAGGTGGCCATAGGTCTGTGGTTTAATATCTGGGTCCTCAGTTCTATTCCATTGGTCTTCAGGCCTGTTCTTGTGCCAGTACCAAGCTGTTTTGAGAATTATAGCTCTGTCATAGAGTCTAAAGTTTGGAATTGAAATTCCTCCAGCGCTGTTCTTTCTGCTAAGAAGTGTTTTTGCTATACGGGGTCTTTTATTATTCCATATGAAATTTTCAATTGCCTCTTCTATTTCTTTAAAGAATGACATTGGGATGTTGATTGGGATTGCATTGAATTTGTAGATAGCTCTTGGCAAGATTGTAATTTTCATAATGTTGATTCTTCCAATCCAGGAGCATGGGAGGTTTTTCCATTTCCTTAGTTCAGCTTGAATTTCCTTTTTTAGGGTTTTATTTTTTTATCTTTTTTTATTGTAATTAGTAAAAGGGTTACATGATATTTGCCAGATAGAAGGTGCATTAATTCACATACATTGATACCCTTTCACATGTCTTGGTACCTGTTACCCTACCCCCCACACCCCCACCCGTCTTGGTTTTCCCCCCTTCCCTATCAAATTTCAAATATCCAAATACAAATAAGTTCAATATATCAGATATCAAAGTGAGGTACTATACCAATATGAGATAACCAAGGGACAGCAAAGGAGATGAGAGACAACATAGTACATTAAGGACAACAATCATTCATTATATGGCTTTTGTTTCACCATCCTGGAGGTCTTTTCAATTAGCTTCACATTATATGTCCTTATTTATCAAGAGTTTGCTTTATTGCAAATGTCTGCTAGTGGAGCCCAAGGTTTCTACTGATTATGACGAATGAGGGAAACCATTGAGCCTAAGTTTCTTTGAGTCTGCCTTACTTCACTTAATATGATTTTTTCTAAGTCTTTCCATTTCCTAACAAATGGGGCGATGTCATTCTTTCTGACAGCAGCATAGAATTCCATTTTGTACAAATACCACAACTTGTTGATCCCCTCATCACCTGAGGGACATCTAGGTTGGTTCCATATCTTTGCTATGGTGAATAGTGCTGCAATGAACATTGTTGTGCTAGTGGGGTTAGTATGTCCTTGTTTCTGGGTGGTTGGGTAAATGCCAAGTAGTGGAATTGCTGGGTCATAGGGGAGTTCTATGTTTA